>NW_008764372.1:0-518 GCF_000715545.1 Opisthorchis viverrini
TATGGTCTGTGCTATGATTGATATTCAGCCGAGGTGCCTTCAGTGCGCCAAAAACTAGACAACTGCAGACCCAAGTCTGCAAAAGCGGTCCAGCTTATGAGGGAATGGTTGCTAAACATGATGAAATACGCTTTATGAAATACGCTTACTAGCAAATTGCACTTTTGTTGACAAAAGACTCAACTAAATCCAGTGATTTTGACACATTTTTAAAGGAATCTGTTGCTTCCTCTAGTTTCTTTTCGCGCGATCGAGAGGTCATATGCTTTCTCGACATGACGTACTATTCCCAAGTTTTCCGAATATCCTTCGACATCCCACTACTTGTTTCGCCCTCCTAGTTCGGGCGTATTTCCTACTTGAACGATGACCTGCACAGATGTTGCAATCAGCACCAATTAACAAGGGACTCACACGAATTTCAGTCGAGGCGCCCCTGAGCAGAACAAGCGTTCAAGTAGAAAACGAGATCGGGATATATCCGCGAACTACGCTTACTTGATGAGCCTTAAGAAAGG
>NW_008764373.1:0-518 GCF_000715545.1 Opisthorchis viverrini
ACTGCCAAACTCGTGTGACAAAGATACGTTTGGCCAAACATGAAAAAATAGGCCCACACCTGGATCCATATTTCACGCGCTGGGTCATGGCCATTCTGATCAGTGACACGTCAGCTGAAAGTGCTGCTGGAACTGTTGTTAGCAGGTGGATTGCTACATTCGGTGCACCTCCTACCGTTACCACTGACTGAGGTCCACAATTCACATCAACACTTTCACGACCTCAAGCAGCTGCCTCGTACGGATCGCTTCCAGACTACGGTGTACCATGCGACTACCAACGTCATCGTCAAACGCTTCCATCGACAACTCGTGGCATCGCTGATCACCTCCCCGAGCAAACACTGGTTGGAAGGTCTCCCGATCTTTCTCCAGTCTACAAAAAACTGTGGAAGACTTGGGTTGCACAGAGCGCTTTAACTATTTCGTACCACGTGAAAGAGTCAGCTGGAGAGTATTTTAGTCTCCGGTGTCTGTCAGTTTGATTGTTCTATATGTAAGTATTGGTGATGTACAAG
>NW_008764374.1:0-518 GCF_000715545.1 Opisthorchis viverrini
GGGTTCGGATTGACACTATCTTCGACCAGTTAGATTATAACCTAAGCCCAGCGACAATAAAGCCATCGTAGGCCGTCTCCGATGTCAGTCGCTTCGACTAAGAAACAGACAGCCCAAAAAAGAATCTGGCCTACGTTTCCAACTGTTCCGGGAGATGTTCTGAAATCGAAAGACAGATGAACGACTCCTGTCCAGTGATGACAGTCCCAGAATTGTCATTACGTCAAGGCGGGATGATCGAAAAACTGTTTTTATAAATTCCACATGGAGTTGCATGCAATAAACTGAGTTCTGTCGTTGTTTATTTTTAAAATATCAAAGCCACAGACTGTCTGGTTTCGACTTCACTACTTTTCTCAGGACTCACTCATTTCAGTAGTACTCAGAGTAACATGTCTTGTCGAAAATTGCTTTAATTCAGGACTGATTGAACTAGACAAACTGTCTGTCTACTCTAATGGCTGTGTTTTTGCCTGAGGCTACAAAACTGACAACCTTTTGTTCCGAGAGATTCTGAC
>NW_008764375.1:0-518 GCF_000715545.1 Opisthorchis viverrini
CAACGAAGCAGGTAGGAACACTTTTAATGGTTCTCGAAATAGCTAATCGAAATTTTCAACGCACTGCGTCATCCCGGCCACATTTAAAGATATTCAACACCCTTATTTGTGTTGTGCTTTTGATACAGTTGGTGTACTCACTTCTGGGTACTTATGTGCCATTCATTGGATTTCCTCTCAAAATGGGCTCGCCATCTCCCTACACTGGTTGACTCAACCGTATGCCAAAATTATTCCCTGGCATGCCAGGTCTATAGGTTGTTCCAAAAATCGCATCATCCTCCGATCGATGTCACCCAAGTTATACATGAATTTGGCAACTAACTTCTCACCGAACCGAACGTCACTCAGAGGCTGCCCGATAAACCGGTGAGGAATGCTGTCTTTTGAAAGTCAGGGCGGATCCCCCAAAATCTCCGAGAATTGCATGTGCTTTCCTGTAATAATCAAGCTATAGAGCTACCCTGGATCCAGGAGCAGTAAGGCCGTATGGAAAATCCAGTCGTTCGAACATGTCT
>NW_008764376.1:0-518 GCF_000715545.1 Opisthorchis viverrini
TCCACTCATACATTGCACTGTTGCTGCAGTATTTGGTAGGACCAAACTCAAGCCCCGCATTTGTAGATGAGCCAACCGACGTGGTGAACAAATTTGTCCATCTTGGTGGCGGCATAAATTCCTGTGAAGTGGTAACGGGCGGAGTCACTTCCCGACTGAAGAAGTCGGATCGCCGTTTGGCGGATTCCGACATTTGTGGCACTGACTTGACGTCAGTTTGAGTGCCAGGCAAAAAGTGCACAATGCTATGGTCCGATCTGGTCCAAATTATAGACGGGAAACTTGAACTCTTGCGATGTCTCCAGAGACCGAGTTTAACCATCGGTGTCTTTGGGGAACTGCACGAGGTCAGTAATGCTGACGTAGGACAGATGCTTTCCTGAGAAGTACAATTTCTTTTGAGAGAGCAGCTGATCACATCACAGTTTAGGCTGGTTGGGCTATGTGCTTCACATGCCAGAGGACCATTCACCTCGTGAAGTCCTTACACCCAGCCTTGTGTCGGATGAAGAAAACCA
>NW_008764377.1:0-518 GCF_000715545.1 Opisthorchis viverrini
AGGACACCTTAATGAACCGTAGGCGTTTTGGGCGAAATGACCAAAGTGCCATCGGAAACCGCCTCACTCCAACGGTATCACAGAACTGCACTAACTTCCCACACTTTACATCTGTCATTTCGCCTCCTTCAATAAATGCTCTGTAAATTCCACACGGGTGGTCGTTGACAAAGATTATTCAAATCCACCGACTGAGTGCTTCAACTACAATCAACCGACGTCGTCCATGAACCTGGAATAAAACAGCGATTCGATTTCGTCCTCCTTGTCTTCTTATTCGTAGCTACTGATGCACCATCGAGCTTTAAAAAAGACATATTACAAACTCCCAGACTGGATTCTCTGAAAAACTGCTCGGATGTGTTTTCGCTTAGCCGTTTGCAATGTTGGATCTGTAAATACACATAAACAATTCTAGCTAAAGGCTGTCCTCAGTTTTCGGTTGCCATCCAACCAACCTATCTATGATACCGTGCTAAATTTAGTTTAGTTATCTGATCATGTGTCAAAACGCAATG
>NW_008764378.1:0-518 GCF_000715545.1 Opisthorchis viverrini
ACCAGTTTTACCATTACCGATGCACGTCAAGTAGGCGCACGTTCTGAGTTCTCGTTAACTTTATGCTCCATTTGAGCATTTAGCTTAAGTGAAACCTCAAGAGCGAGATTCACCCGCATTCATATATGTCACTTGTGTGAGCCAAATTCGTATGCGATCGGGGACGTTTGCCAAAATCGGCCCAATTTGGGTTCAAGTAGAACGTGACGTTGACGGAAACTCGGAAATCGATAGTACCTGGTGAGACACAGGAAGGAGGAAAGCGGTCCTAGTATTACTAAGTATTCTATTTCGCGGATTTCACGGAGATTCACTCATCCGCCACGAAGATGAATTATTTCACGTTTCCTCTGCTAAGTAGTTTATATCAAAGCAGGTATAGTCGTCCGAAACTCAGATATACTGATATACACACACATGCATTTTTATCACTAGTCCAGTATCCGCTCGATATTCAGTGTGCTTCACTGACGATTTCCCCAGTGTTTGGCATGATGGCCACATTTTCTCGTGAATGA
>NW_008764379.1:0-518 GCF_000715545.1 Opisthorchis viverrini
TGTGAACCTTTCCTGAACGCTTGTGCGGTGTGCGAAACACTATTCGGGCCATTCGCCCTTGTAGCCCTTTCCGATTCGCTGCACACGAGAATACTCAGCATTTCAATGGGCACCGCCTCAACGAGTCACATGTGAATCACGTGCTATCGCAGATATCATTCTACTTCGCCGGGGGTAGGACACGAAACACTACCAAGTCTAGCACCACATACAGAGCGTTAATAGCACGCCTGAAAGATTAGCTGGGACGCATTCGAGTTCTGCAGGGACCACTTACAGCAAGGTGACAGCCCCGTTGGGAAACCATGCGTCTGGCAACTCGGCGGGAAAGCGTAGAGCCTCATATCCTGATACACCGCTCCTCTGATTTTCATCAACTCCTGGAGAAACAGTGTGACTGGACGCCCTGAAATAGACGCTGGTCATCATTCATGGCTGTGGAACATCATGGACTGAGCCTTTCGGTCACTCATGTCCACAGCGCTGTTAATCCTAATGGCTTAGATCATGAAAACGGT
>NW_008764380.1:0-518 GCF_000715545.1 Opisthorchis viverrini
GATCCTGGTGAGAGGTGATGTTACATGTGGGGCCATATTTATCACGTTTTTATAACGGCGATTGACCTCTGATTGTGTCAGCGGTTAATGCATGGCTGTCTCATGCATGTAATGGTTTTTATGGATATCATTTTCGCCTGCTTGGAACGTTCTCCTCAACGAGTTTTATTCTCACTTTTTTGCTCTGGCTGGAGAATAATAATTCTATCCGTTACAGTTCGTAGAACGCACGGCATCAGCCCTGGACCATCGTCACCTCTGGGAACTTGAATTATATCATGCACCGTTTGCGCGGTGGGTTGGTTCAACTCTGAATCTTTTTTATTTGACACTCATCGACATTTTATTGAAACGCTGGACATCCTCAATATTTCCTCCAAAGAAATCGAAGTTTGAATTTTGGAGGATCTCAATTTTATGACTCTTCACACTGTCTTGTGTGTCCGGTTCACCTCCAAATTTTCCAGGCTTGACCCTTTACTTTAGCCTACTTTCAATATCTTAGGTCCGTACATTTT
>NW_008764381.1:0-518 GCF_000715545.1 Opisthorchis viverrini
GGTAGACGCCGTCCCCATAAAACGGATGTTCTACTGAGTGAAGATGCGTCCAAACAAGGCTTCTCAGCATAGACTGGTTTCACTTGTGGAAACAAGCACCAGTTGTACCGTCAAAATCTCTTTCCCGCCTATGAATTAGGAAGCACTGTGTTTGAAAATTCAATTGTTTAACCACAAAAACAACAACAGCAACACCTGATTCGTAGTTCGCCACTTGTACTGTCAGTACTACTGATAACAACGACGGTAATAATAATAAATCTGTGAAAATTACTCAGTCCCAAACTCACTGCGTCAGTGAATTTGAGAGCTATACTAGCCAAACCTGAAAACGGATGAACAGGTTAGTATGAGTGGTTGTAATTCAACCGGGAGTGAGATTACCGGGTTATTTTTAACGAGGCCAAAAGACGACTTGTTGGCTAAGTGAGCAATGGTCAGCCAAGAGGGGATTTCGCTTCAGGCTGAGGATATTGATTAGCTGTTTTCAGGTATAACTTTTGATCAGAAACAAAAAA
>NW_008764382.1:0-518 GCF_000715545.1 Opisthorchis viverrini
TGTGCATACCAAACTACTGAATCGTAATTTTTGAGTAGAGAAGAGGTAACAGAACAGTCGTTTCCCACAGCGGATCCCAAGGATAGATGGTTTATTCGCACCACTCAGAGGGAACAACCAAGGTACACGAGTAGGTGGTAGATACTAACCAGTAGTCAGTTTGGTTCGTCAGTGCTAGCTACGCAAAATAGTATCCAGCAACTTCGGTTTTTAAAACTTCTGGATGCTCATGATTTTGAGGTACAACTCATCAGATCCGCATTTATCACTTTGAGTAAACTAGTGGCTCAATTTATTCATGAATCCACTGTCATAAACTCAAGGCTGTCTCGAACTCCTTATCAGGGTGCTTTGCTACCAAAGGACATTTAGCTTACCGTTGATGGCCAGCCTCACTGAAGGGCTGCCTGCGCTGAGACAGCACATTCACAGTTCTAAATTAGGTTTACAACATAATTAAACAGGTACCATGCTTTTTCCAGGCT
The DNA here is from genome assembly GCF_000715545.1 of Opisthorchis viverrini. Classification (NCBI taxonomy): domain Eukaryota; kingdom Metazoa; phylum Platyhelminthes; class Trematoda; order Opisthorchiida; family Opisthorchiidae; genus Opisthorchis; species Opisthorchis viverrini. Next base: position 486 of record NW_008764382.1, read on the forward strand.
CCTGTGAGCTTAGGTGTGCAATATGGTGGTCGC
>NW_008764383.1:0-518 GCF_000715545.1 Opisthorchis viverrini
AGATATACCTCCAATCGAGTCGTGAAAATTTGCCCGGTTAAATCGTGCCCCCTGTACGTGCGACATAGAACGTTAGGTTGTTGGGATGTCGGCTGAAATCCACTTGGTTTCACTGGAGGCGAAGCTATCCAAGAGTGATCAGAACCAGTATCAACTAGTAACTTTCGAGGCCGACTTTCCTCACCGAGGTGAACGGTTAAAACAAGAAATCCCTTAATATAAGCAGTGAAAAATTCAACAAAGTTACTTGGACGTTTTTCGCCAACGTTGTGCCAAATTCAAAACGCCGTGACCTTTTCAGTAAAAATTCATCGGTGGTGGTGTAATTTTCATTCAGCCGTGCGAATTGAAACTGAACATACGTACTTGTGATTATGTTAGTTTTCATCTGTTCAGCTTACTCGTTAATCAACACGCCATTCGATTCGCTAGCAATCAACAGTAGTCCCACAAGACACCAGAACATTTTGATGTGCAAGCAGGTCCCCTACTCATTTAAGTATGAATCGCTCATCAAA
>NW_008764384.1:0-518 GCF_000715545.1 Opisthorchis viverrini
TCTATTTCTGCGCAGCCTAGAAACTTTTAAAAATTTTAACGCCCTTTCAAGTATTTGTGCACAAACCGGACCAGTATTGCATGCCTAGCATACCGCACATTTTAGGGGGATTTCTGAATTGTTTGAAAAGGAAATAAAACGCAATGACCATAAATATTACTTAGATCAGGTAAAGATGTAATAACGAATAGCACATAAACTGCTCCCACATTTGAAAATGGGATGCAGGAATCTGGTGAACACGCCTGTCACAGACTCACATTCCTGAGTATTCACACCCTCGAATCTTTTAGTCATTGAGCAAGGTGCATTGAAGGGACAACTTCTAGCCGTTATCAAAAGACCAGACGGTAAGGTCAAAAGTAAATACGTCATTTTTCTGACAGTAATTCGCTGACGTAGCAGATTACAACCTGGTAACGCACCCCTCCAAATAATGTGTCTTAGTATGCTTAAACTGTTTAGGATAGTAGGTGATTTCTTAGGCTGGTCTTTTTGGGCACGCATTTTGAATACAT
>NW_008764385.1:0-518 GCF_000715545.1 Opisthorchis viverrini
GGTCAGAGATGCCGTACCAGTATCAAAGAAGACTGGAAGAACCTCACCAGAGTGATCCTCATTGGCGATCAATTTTAGCCTATACCCTTAAAAGTTTGTGTGCTCACGTAGCTATCGCAGAAGAGAACAAGTTCGACTTAACAAAGCTTGTTTGGGTAGCGCCCCCTGCATATCAGTGGCTCTCAGCAGAGAACTTCACGAAATTAGTCAACATTTTTAAGTTTAGAAACTCATGATAAAATTGTTTTCTTTTTTTGTCCCAAACTTTTTTTTCTTCCAACTCCCGCTAGCTAACCGTTGGTGTCATCCAAGCCACCGATCTTCCAGGCATGGACATGTCCGGAACATCAGACCCATACGTCAAGGTGTTCTTGTTGCCTGAAAAAAAGAAAAAGTTTGAGACCAAAGTGCACCGGAAGACGCTGAACCCAGTGTTCAATGAAACGTTTGTATTCAAGGTGAGTGGAAGATGCATAGTTCTCTTCTACGTCCATATCTTTGTAATGTACTACTCATAA
>NW_008764386.1:0-518 GCF_000715545.1 Opisthorchis viverrini
TACTCGCATGCATCAAACATTAGCCCAATGCACTAGGTTCACATATCCTCAATCCAGATTATACTCTGGACTTATTCAGTGGTGCTTTCCCGACAGAATGCCATCAACTCTTACCAAGTCACACCAAAGCGTTACTTGGTTTGAAGTGGAAGTATTCTTCCCTTACAAAGTCTAGAGAACATGTCCAACTCATTTGCTCACATTCTTGGTGTTGTTTATTCATTTGCGCACATTGCCATTGCCCTTTGCGATGAGAGGAGTAAGCGGTCTTGGAATTTTAGAATGCTTCTGGACTTGTTTTTAGGACTGCACTGACACTATTTTAAAAAACGAATACATTTGTGGTGGTTTTTGTATCGTTTTTTCGTTGTACGCCTTCTGTTCCGAGACGATCGAAAATAACGGCATAGAATGAAATGTTGATTCGCAATTAAATGCGGTTGATATGCCACAGCAACTAGATCACTGGGTCGGGTCGGAAGCTTAACACCATAACAGGAGGTGTTCTAATCTAGCAG
>NW_008764387.1:0-518 GCF_000715545.1 Opisthorchis viverrini
TGAAACAAAAACCGGATGTGCAACATGTGTGCATCTCTCACCAAAATGACAATGCCGACCCAGACATAATGAAACCAAGCAGTGACGGGTGGTGGGCGACTGGTCACTTGGCATGATGCAAGCTGACCTGCCTATTTCGAGAGTCTACAGCTGAGTAGTAGTCGAATGCATCAAAAAGAGATATGGGGTAATGGTGAATAAAGATAGGAGTGCGATTATTACCACGTTCCCGTTTATCCAAGCTGCTGCTCATTGTAGCCTTGGCGACCCAAGTGATGACACTACGCGGTGACCCATGTGGCATGAATTTATTTCTATTAATACATTTCCTCGTTGTGCGCAGACCGGTATGTGGCCTTCAACTCCAGCCACAGAGACGAGAACGATTAGTTCGCAAACGTAAGGTGTAAATGTGTTTACAGAAAGAACCTAAGTCATCGACGAGAATACTGTGTATAACCTGCAAATTCCCGTGATATTTCCTGACACTCAATGAACTCCTTGATAACGAGAGTTCT
>NW_008764388.1:0-518 GCF_000715545.1 Opisthorchis viverrini
CGACCACCACGATAAGGTGACAGCTTTAAGTCGGGATCAAAGAAATAACACAGCACATATCACCTGTACTAAGTGATACTGGTTATCCAGAAAATGATTAGTTACCAAGTTAAACATTTTGCGCGCTACTAATGAGGTACTTCCCCCGTAAAGTAAAGCTGGCAGCCCGTCTGATCACTCAGATGTAGCGCTTAAGACACCTTCAAATGCGACAGTACATGTCAATAAAATGCCGAATATCAGCAGGAGACGTGTTTTTCGCTCAATGAACGTGCTAGCTTAGGATGCGGATGTGGAAGTCGTCCACACGAGCGTAAAACCTTGGCTTGTGATGATCTGGTCGTACATCGGCAAATGAATTTGGATAACCCAGTGCGCTGATACTATAAACATGTGAGCGACTTCATTGTCGTGGGAGGGGGCATATAACGTCGTCAACAGACTAGACTACTGTTGATAGGTTTCAACCATAAGCATAAGGGTCTTTTAAGCTCTACCCTGGGCAAAGGAACTAGCAG
>NW_008764389.1:0-518 GCF_000715545.1 Opisthorchis viverrini
CTGGATCTTTTCTAGTGAGGATAGGGATCATGTCATGTGACACATACATCAAGCCGATTTTGACCCACATAATTCTTGGGTCCATGCATCCCTAATTCCTTGCATGATATAGAGATTCAAGCCTGAGTCTGAAAGCGGCACATGGGCTACAGACTTCCCATGATCAGCTGGATCGACGTAGAATCTTCGAAGTGCCCATAAACTTATAACGTCAGAAGACTAACAAAAAACAACATATTTTGGATATGAGCGACTTAGTTTTTGGTGTAAATCAGTCGTGCATATGCTATTTTTTCTGGATGATATCGCAATCACACATGCTGAGAACTGAATTTGAACAGCATTTTTTAGAGGGGTTTGGTAAACAATCGGTTGATTAAATAAATCCACCGATTGCTTACCAAACCCCTCTGAAACGATGACCTCCCAATCGGTCCCGAACATTTTCCAATTGATTGGGACAAGAACGTTGATTTGTTTATGTTTGCTAACTATTAGGAGAACCAGCTCCGAACTAG
>NW_008764390.1:0-518 GCF_000715545.1 Opisthorchis viverrini
AAGCCGCACTGCGCCTGCCAGGTGCACGGCATGTGGCACGCATTGTCACACGTGGGTTGGTGCAGTTAGCTGAGTTTATGTACTCGGAATAATGTGTGCTCAGCACAGCTGTTACCAAACCCTTGCCTTTGTCAACAAAAGGCACATAACGGCCTTGGGGCTACCTTGACTGGTCAGTCGGACTCCCAAACAAATCACTGCGGGGATACTGTCCTGATTTTACACTCACTATGGGGCTCCCAGCAAATGCATTACCCTGTCCCACATTTATTAGCTATATTGGTCTGACACTGTGTCAGCTCTTACGATAGTGTGACAGACACAGTCAACGCGCCTTTGCCGATTCGTACCACCTGTAGTATTTAAAAGATTTGTCAATGAGTCTCAAGGATGCATGTACGAGACTAGTGTGTGCGCCGCATTGATGTACGCCTGCAAGACTTGACCGTTTCGCGTCTTTGATCATCGATTTCTCAAAACCATAGTTGGCTGAAATCAACGAATTTTCTATAAAGTGA
>NW_008764391.1:0-518 GCF_000715545.1 Opisthorchis viverrini
CGGCGAAAATGGGTGCGGGTACAGGCGACCGATTTAGGCCAATCATACGCAGCTTCCGTTAGTCACTCGCAGAACAGTGACCATGTGCGTCTTGTCGACATCTGATCTGGCGGTGAATGATGCACACACACGGCCGTCCGCCGCCAGCTAGCTCATCAACCATGCAATACCCTTACTAGATCACATGATGAAACATGTCAGCGTGGCGTGATCTACCCGGGGTATCCTGGCGATCTCGTCGATGGGGTCTCATCACTGAGCGATTGATTATCGGCGTATTGTCAGGCGTCGATTAGCATTGCAATGATATTTGTTCATATTTGCACACAATCCATCCGCTTTGGCCGTTTGGATTTTCAAATCCCACAGAACGGCAGTGCGTTATTTGTTGGCATTTATTTTGCGGATGCGGAAGCCTCTAAATTAAGAATGCTTTATCCCCTAGGTTCTGAATTTTGTTCCACTGCGAAACTAGTATCATTCGTTAGGTTCCTGCGCAAATGACAAGAACATAGTTG
>NW_008764392.1:0-518 GCF_000715545.1 Opisthorchis viverrini
CAATTATCGAGGCTATCAACGAAAGACTTAGCCTTACGGGCATATATATTCAGACGCTGCGTGCATTAAGATAAAGCGTCGCAATTAACTCCGCGGCGGACTCAGTTTCCCATGACGGCCGGTAAATTGGGATGTCTATTAAGATTTGTTGGCAACCTCAACCAGTTAAAACAGTTCGCTTACCAGCTTACAACATATTTAAGGTTTGTTGACCAAGAATATATGGTCATTTGAGTCGTAGCTGTGAATGTTCTTTCTTCCTCCAAGAATATTGATAGCTAGGATTCTGTAGTTGTGATATCTCCGTAGGTTGATATTTCTCACTGATGGGTGATCCCTATCAGTCACAAGCTATTTCCTCCGGGACTGTTTGGCGTTATAATGCTTCTCCATTGAAATGCTGCACTTTTCTGTATGTATGCTCACACTCAAAAACACTAGGGCTCACCTTGCTTTTGCTGGGTTCATTTTAATTAACTATCCTTGGTAATTTTTGGCGCATGCTCAGTTTTAAAGTC
>NW_008764393.1:0-518 GCF_000715545.1 Opisthorchis viverrini
TTTCAAAGCCCTCCGTTCCGAAAAAGCATCTTTGAAACCATCTCTGTCGAGCTCGGAATCGGCGCGAAAGTGGAGCAAGGTTGTGTATCAGACTACAACTTATGCGGAAACATTCCGTGTTTTCGAAGATGGCATACAAATTCGGTACATTGCAGACGATCGACTCTTCAACACGCAAAGCTCCATGGCCAAGACTGTCGTGCGAGCGCAATATCGTTAGGACAGACAAAAGACGACGCTATACACGGGCACAATAAAAGTTCAACCGTTGAGTAGTACAGCAATAAAACAAAGGCTGTGGGATACCGACACACTTTCCGCTGAAAAGCGCGTACAAAAATGCAGCGGCTTCGGTTGTCATAGTTCCATTCGTGAAAAGTGTGAATCGATGAAAGGAAAGCCGTGAATTACAAGGCACGGTTTGCAGAAATCGAGTGTAGAACAGCTAGCTGGTCGTAAAAGTCAGTTGGACGAGAAGAAAACTACCAGCGGGAAAGCGAATACCGCACGGGATGGGA
>NW_008764394.1:0-518 GCF_000715545.1 Opisthorchis viverrini
CAACTCATTGTGAATTACCTGCCCGATAAAATTATATTTTCAGAAGCTGAATCGTTGACTGATTTGCATTCAGCTTTCAGTTGGCTGAAATTATTTTTAGTGTCGCTATGCCGAGGAAATATAAGGCAAATATCTGTTCGTTTTATTTTCTAGCGAGAACGCATAAGCCCTTTTCTCGTGCATTAGCACTCTGCATTTAATGTTTGTCAGCTGTTTACACTACAAGCAAAATTGGTTTCGCTGTTAGTGCGGGTGGCCGAGTTAACGAAGTAGTGTGATTGATACAAATATCAAAGACTATGATGTGAAAGGAGTCGTAGGATATGAAGGCTTAAATCACTGAAACGTTTGCTGACAGCGAAAACAGGGATTGTCTATTCTCTTGCAGTCCCGCTGCTGATCGATTGACTTCAGCCCTGAATCATCTATGTGACCAGTGATTTTAAGCGAAAAACCAAAGTCTAACAGGTGCGATAACCAGTCTGCAGTGAAATTTTTTTCTAAGTTGTTGACAATTC
>NW_008764395.1:0-518 GCF_000715545.1 Opisthorchis viverrini
TTCGATCTTTTCAACCCATGGGCAACATTAAACTTGTGAGATTTGCAAACCCTCTGTCGAAGGGTGTCGCGTGTCGTGTTGTTTCTATAAGACTTTTATGGCTCCCTCCCAGAAGAAACTTCCCTCCAGGGGAAGATTTATCCTGGGCGATGAACAGCCCAGGGGGGATGGAAGTGGAGCAAAGCTGGAAAGAAGAGGAGTCAAGAGGCGGTTTTTTAAGACATCCCTTTGTCTTGCCATCATCTGAATAACCGGTATTTCGTTAGATTTCAAGGTGCTCCCCACGTGAGCGTTGCTCAGTTTGAAGAGACCAAGGGTCTGCAACTGTTAACCTTGTGCCTGTGTACTTCCTGTTCCACGCCACTGGATGGGGGTAACCATTTGATTTGGTGGATGGTGTCTTATGTGTGGACTTGGTTGAGACGTGTGTTTGCCCGGGAGTAACCTTGATAGGTTTTCTATGGGGGTGACCTTGGGTAAAGTCGTAGTTGCTTAGTGGACCAGATGGAGTGGATCTT
>NW_008764396.1:0-518 GCF_000715545.1 Opisthorchis viverrini
AAAAAGTAGCGCCGACAGTTAATGCGGGACCCAAGTACGTCGTCGCGATGACGGTATCGCGATTACCATACCCAGTCTGATGGCTTGCCCGTTAGTTTATTCTAATTAATATTTCCCAGACGAGCGTGTTATCTACAAGACCATTTTTGTCCGTCTAATTTGTGAAAGGACTTGCAAGTGGTGGCCATCTCATTGTACCGTCTGCTTGATCAGCCCACGAATGAAATAGTTCAGCCAACGGCACTATTGGTGGCTGGGTATATCGCTGAATATCAAACCTTGCCTTAAGTCAGATATAACGGATGCTGGCCATCATAAAAAGCAAAAAATTGCTAGCTGTGACGAATTTCTTGGCTTCAGCGGGACGCTCGCCGCAACCATAAAAGAATTTTTTATATGCAGGTTGCGAATGCCCGCTTCAATTTGAGTCTGCGCAGACGCAATGAGCGTGATTATTTTCTAAGTCGTTTTCAGACTATTTCCAAATTCAGTGCGTAGGAAAACACGCCCGGAACTAA
>NW_008764397.1:0-518 GCF_000715545.1 Opisthorchis viverrini
AGCTTTCACTCTCAAGGACAGCAATCGACAAGCGAAAGTTAGTCACAGTAGAGACAGTTAACGCTTCACCAACTTTTGACCCCGGTCAAGCCCAGTTATTGCGGTCTGAACGTTTGTACCACTAAAAACAGTGTCATCAGAATAGTCGAAGAATACACCCACAAAGACGCACAATAATGTCAAAGCTTCTGGGAAGGATGGTTCCTAAAAATCGGGGCCTCGCGAAAATTCAAATTTTGCCTACTTTGAAACGAAGGACACATAGTTGCAAGGGCCACATCTGCGCCGTGCAACTCCTCAAGTTTAATTTGCTAAGTCTTATTATCCAGTGATGCAGTAAAGGGATAACCGTCTCAACAAGCTTTTCTGCTTAGACCGGAGTCACACCGCCGACAGGCATTTCAGAAACGCACTATGCCCACGCAACCTGACCCATCCGCAACAGATCCCACATCCCTCCGTATGTTATTCATTCAATAATGGTAACTGTCATTCCTAAATTGTGGGTAGCATACCGT
>NW_008764398.1:0-518 GCF_000715545.1 Opisthorchis viverrini
GGCGCCATCATCAGTGAATGATGTAGATCGACTCACCGCTTTCTCTGTCTGAAAATGAGCAGAATATACCAAGTATAAATGGACAAGTAAAATTTTGAGACAACACAAAAGAAACTGACCAAGCCATCCTATTTGGTACGTTGTTTCTTCCTCTTCAGAGGGTGAAGCTTGCGTCACGTGATATTTGGCATGGTAGACTGCGCCTGTTTGACGATTGGTCGCCTCACATGTGTAGTTTCCCAAATCGACCAGATTCTCTAACTGCATGTTTGAATGATTGAATAGCAAGAGAGCCGTGCAGATATATAGTACAGTACCAATGCGTGACTTTGGAAGCGGTTTGGATCAATGAGCGATACTCTCAGGAGCAAAACAGATTGAATGGGGTAGAAATCGGCAAACGATTGGGCAGCATAACCATTGAAAAATAACTTCATATACAGCAAGAAGTAGATAAGTGACGAGAAAACGCAACCACTGCAACACCACAAAGTGGTACATATGTTGTGGGCTAATGA
>NW_008764399.1:0-518 GCF_000715545.1 Opisthorchis viverrini
TGCTGCCAAGAAAGATACACCCTTTGGACTGACAGCATGGGGCCGAAGTCAAATGTGTAATACAGCTTAGTGGAATAACTCCAGTGGATAGAAGCAGTGACTAGCGCAATTTGCTGTGTTACACAGCCACCGAATACAGTTATTGTCAGTTGTGTGAGTCCTCCAAAGGCAAATCTCATTTCTACATTCGTGAGAAATTCCAACAGAAACGTCCCGTTAGACATTTTTGAAAACAGTAGCTACTGCTGTGTTTGCATTTGCATGGATATGATACCCCATTACATTCCATATTTTTTCGCTTGGTCCTTTATAAAGAGGGGAATGGTCGCGAATGCTCCTTTTTGGCAGCGTTAAGAGAGAGTTTCAATACGTACTAACATTCGCCCAGTGACCGCATGGCACTGCAGTTAAATAAAGCGCGCGTGGGCGATCCTGTCATAGTGACTGGGTGAACCTCAAACATAATGGAGCCTAAAGTAGACTGCAATTCTTCCATGGCCCATTGTAACAACTTGACG
>NW_008764400.1:0-518 GCF_000715545.1 Opisthorchis viverrini
AGATAAATAGGTCTACACAACTGGCTAAAGTGGGTGCACTTTTCGCTGCGGTAGTTCCGGCTACCCTTAAACGCTTTATCAACAATACGAAGCTACAAAAGTTATCCGTATGATCATGTCGTTCATCCATAACAATATCGCAGCCATGAAGTTACCCTCCACTTTGTTGGAGTTAATTTTTCAATACCGAATGAGCGATTAATGAAACCCAAAATCATGCAAGATGATACCTGTCCACAGAGTATTCTCCAGTTTTTCATTCCTATTGGATTCCGGTAAATCCAACTGACCCGAGCAACCGGTCAGTATTACCTTTGCTGGAATTACCGGGAACTGATATATCGTCAGAAGAATGTTCAGACGCATTGTTCTTGGATTTTGTCCATATCTTACCATGATTAGTTAATTAATTACCCCTTGAAGCTGGGCTGGCATGATCATTTGTAATATTTTAATCAACATCTTAATCAATGTTTTAATCAATACTTCAATCAGCTGATATCATGGCTTCTTATTAT
>NW_008764401.1:0-518 GCF_000715545.1 Opisthorchis viverrini
GAAGTAATGAAAACGGGTATGTGTTATCTCCCTGAAATTATAAGAAAAACGGTTCTTGGAGTGAACCTCATGAAAACACAAATTTCTATCACGAATTCCAGATAGCTCATTTCACTTGCTTGTTTGTTTAATCCGATTACCTATTTTGTTTCTCGATGATGGGCGAGGATCAAATCAAATGCACATTATGAGAAACTTTGACTCGATTTTTACTATCGCCAGGTTGCTTAGAAACATAAAACGATGCACAAAATCCTCAGTTTTCTTCAACTCGTCTATAGCAATATTGTCTTGGCATCACGCTGACGCTTGAAACCACAGATGTTTGTATCAACAGCGAAGTGAAAAAAAGCTATTGGGAACAATCTTCTGGTATTCATAACGCCGTTGTCTACGGAAAGCACGAAAACTTTAAACTCCGGCTGGCCACTTCAGAGAGTTTTTTGCTTGGACTATAACCATTTTAAGGATTTGCCTCTTCCGGGATCTTTATTCTTCAAAATGAGACAGAGTATAAA
>NW_008764402.1:0-518 GCF_000715545.1 Opisthorchis viverrini
TGTGCATGGTGTTTCTAATATTCACATGGCTAGCACGCAATGTTTATCAGCACTGTGTGGACTCCAACATCATTCAGACGAGTTGTGCCCTACACAAATACAACCTGGTCTTTCTCCCATGCCATCACGTTTCACCCGAATCCGCGTGTTTGCACAAACAATATTTTGGTGTGCACACTGCAGGTTTCCTGCTTACACAATCCGCACATGCTACGATGTATTCACCCATCTTTTATGGATAAATGCGACCTGTATGACTTTTCTTGTAAGCTACCTCATTTTGAAACCGTTTAAGCGCCTTTTGGGCTTAACGTATAACAGTGTTTCCACTTGTATCCGGCATTTTTAGGAACGGTTGCAGGATGGTTATCCTGGCGTTGAGTGATAACAAACACCCGAGGCTATTCAAAACGTAAATGAGAACTGAGAGGACTAAACAACGCAACCCTGTGGAAATAAGACCGCAGTGAACCGAAAATTTACGCAGGCACGACAAAACCAATTATGCAGTTAGTGAA
>NW_008764403.1:0-518 GCF_000715545.1 Opisthorchis viverrini
TTTTTTTTGCGTTGATAATAAGGAAAAATATCCCAAAATGAGTCTTTAAAAGATATGAACATAGCTTACTCCAACTGAGTATTTCATTCTTCTGCAACGTAGCAACGAGGAGGTCAACCAACACCACAAATACCCCGCAATTAGATAAGATGTCAGAGCCACTACACTTCCAAGCTCACACATTGCACTTTTCGAAGCTGATCAGTTGTGGAGTCAATTTGCATGCGCAGAGGATGTCTTGTCACTCACATTGAACGGCACAAAGTTATTCGTTAGCTCCTCGAGTATACAGTTCTGTGGATATATTCTACAGTATTTGGATTGGTTCGTTCATTTTTCGTCTTTAAGCTTAAAGAGATTTGATTCCTTTTTTAGTCATTTTGCTCGTCCCGGTAATATGGCAATCTACCAAAAGTAAAACTGGGTCCATAATAACAATATATTTATGTATTGTGAACCGTTCTACTCGCCTGATCCCTACTTTGCTGCTATGCGTATTTTCCAGTGCACACGTGGAA
>NW_008764404.1:0-518 GCF_000715545.1 Opisthorchis viverrini
CTTCTTGGTGCTGGTAACACCAATCTTTCCGCCCCAAAGCACACAAATGATAACCGCCATGTTATTTTAAGCCGCGGTAATAGCCACTTAAGCAATCCGGCCATTCAGTAACGGCGACGGCCATCTGCGGCCCCTATCGCACTGGTCATTCCACAACACCGATCGTTCAATTGGTCAACAATTCTTCGTAGATACGGGAGCTGAAGCTAGTGCGCTACCACACATTTCCTGATTCCGCATCTTACTCGTTACACGCCGCTAACGGCACCCGCATCGCTACATACGGCGAACATTCATTCACCCTTGACCTCGGATTGTGACGTCAGTCCAAGTAGATTTTTCATTTGACTGCCCAGTTGACGCCTGTCATTGGCGCAGGCTTCCTAACCCACTACAACTTTTCTGTTGGTGTGCGACAATAACGTCTCTTGGACATGCTTACTTCCCTCTCATTCAACGGAATTAGTGCCCAAAAGTCATCCACAGTTGTGGAGTGACATACTCAGGGATTTTCTAAC
>NW_008764405.1:0-518 GCF_000715545.1 Opisthorchis viverrini
CTTTACTGAATGCGCCGTCACCAACTAATTTGCAAGAACTGCGTTCTTTTCTAGGGACAATTCAACATAATTCACGTTTTGTTCATAACTGTGCTAAACATGCAGGTTGTTTGATGCCATCTGCTAAGCAATCATCTTTAATCCTCTTGCCATGAAAAGACTTTGCGTGTATTGGTCATCTTCGAACTCTAGTTGATTTGAAACCATTCTCCGCTTGACCTCATTTGACCAACATTACCGATGCTTCCCTTACTGGAATAGGGATAGTATTTGCACAATGTAGCAGACTGGTGATCTGCACTTCCCATCGACTCTCACAAACTGAGCCTGGGTATTCTCAAACTCAAGATGCGATTATTGTATATATAACTTTGAATCAGACCTTCATTTTGTCACTGATCCCGAGGGCTTAAAATTCTTGTGTCATCCTCAAAGTCCGGCGAAGTTATCCAGTGCTATGGTGCAACGGTCGGATTTTACGCTGAGCTTGTACACCTACACGATTGTCCATCGTAGTG
>NW_008764406.1:0-518 GCF_000715545.1 Opisthorchis viverrini
AAGTATATCATGATGAAGTAAGAGTTTTATACCGATGCGAACGCCTGGATGATGGTGATTTTCATGAATTTTTCGGTTAGCTAAACACAAATTTCGAACTGAGTGCGGGATACTTACGGCTTACCAAGGTCTACCTTCCTGTTCTAGCGGTACCTGTCCTTGAGATTTGAGCATTCAAGCGCTCACTTAGAGGACGTTCCATGTTTCGCGCTATTTGGGCACAGTCTAAACGAGCATCCATATAAGTTCGGTTCCCTGCGAATGTAATTTTGATCAGTAAGTTCTTTGCTTCCACCGGTAATCAGAAGTGCTAGTTTGACCAACGTCGAACTGTTCCGCGGTAACCTATCAGTGAACCAAGGAGATACGCGGTTGCTTCATATACGCGCGGTTGGTTCATATACTCAACTCGATGGGTGTCAGTCGGGAGAAAATAGTGGTTTGCTTCTCCACCAATTTGAATCGCCCGTTAACTTGCGGTGTGGCTGCAAAGCGTCGCGTATATGAAAAATTGCATC
>NW_008764407.1:0-518 GCF_000715545.1 Opisthorchis viverrini
ATTTCACCCAGTCTACGATATCTGTCACACAGTGGTCAAACTTATATAAATGAAATGCAGACTTTGTGGACATTTCGCATTACACTTCATGCGTTTCAGCAAGTGGTAGCAGTGAAAAATCCTTGAATTTTTACGACAAAGTTCATAGTTTATTACAGAATGGAAAGAAGTCAGTTAACACAGTGTGAAGCACACTCAAGCTAGAGCGAGACCACATCGGACCAAATAAGACCGATCAATTGGGCAAATCGTGAAATCCTGATCACAAAAGCACGTTATGTTTTGGAACTACTTTTGTAAAACCAACATAACCTTTTTTTCCAAACAACTTGTAACAGTAGTAGGCACATTACTGATATCATTCGAGTTCGCAATTGTTGAGTAGTTTAATCACTTGGTCTGTCAGATTGACTGCTACAACTAGACTGTGGGCTGTAATACATTTTGGACAGTCCAAATTCGTCAATCTTTTAATCCGTTGTGAGTTAAATCAGAGGATTCGACTAGTTTGTTTTTTT
>NW_008764408.1:0-517 GCF_000715545.1 Opisthorchis viverrini
CACGTCAAGGTTGCAGCTTTAGGTCGGGAAGACCAGAACTGGGTTCATCAGGAGACAGCCTGATTACTATTTGAAGTAATCCACTGTTGTACGAAGTCTTGTGGCCTATTTGTAGTTCATTAAGCCATCACTGGCTTATGACACCTTCCATACATCCCATTTTGGGGCTAACCTTTGTGTTGTGATAAGTGCTCCACTGTCTTCGCTACCAGTGCCTTCCAAGTCCATCGTCAAACCAGGAAGCTAGTGGCTGTGCTGACGCAATTTTTGTTTCGTTCACTAACTAGCTCATTGATTGTACAATATAACAGTGCTTTATCCAAACATATAACTCTGGTCACAAACTCTTCACACACCCAAAATATTTAGTCGTTTTCTGAATAACCAATATTTCGGGGGTTGAAACAACTTTCCTTCACCGTTCGGGATAACCGTAGTTCCACACCTCCATTTTGCGACCCGCGGTTCCGCCTTCAAACCGATGGTTCAAGCTGGGTATCAGACGGCTAAGGAAGGC
>NW_008764409.1:0-517 GCF_000715545.1 Opisthorchis viverrini
ATCCATTAGTTGTATTACACAAGTAAAATTAAGTGAACTTTATTAGCTCGTGAGTTATACATTGATATTAGCCCAAACTTTTCACTCCAAATAAATAAATAGCACTTTATCATTTCAGTAAAGAAATTGTTATTTATTATGTCTTCAAATTTACAAAGGTTTATCGTAAACTTTTATCGTATGCGAGATGTTTTAACAAAGGAGTTGCTTCGTCTCTGAGGGAATCACCTGCATCGGCTGCATAAAATTGCGTTTTCGTTCTCAAAGTTATTTTCGAAGTAGTACTCACCTAGAAACGAAATCAACACTGACGGCTGTGTCATATACTTTTGGAATTCTACTCTGTGACACAAAACCAATAGAAACAGTATGCACCTTTCATGTATTCATATTCACAGTCCTAGATTGACCTAACGCTGTTTGTGCTAAGGCAGATTGTCCCGGAATAAGGTTAATTTTGACTGACGTGCAACTCCAAATCTTGAAACGTAACGGGGGTATGGTAGTGATGGAATGT
>NW_008764410.1:0-517 GCF_000715545.1 Opisthorchis viverrini
CCCTTCAGTCATGGGTCAGTTGTCGAAACAGTTTCTCACCTCAATTTTCGTTCGATAAATCAGTTCGAAGAATCGGCTCTGGCGGACATTCACCTAATAAATTCCTTCACAGGCACGTGGATCAGGTGTCTACTGGATCAGAAAACCACGTCACTCTGCTTTCGTAATTCCCCAATTCCTTTTCACTTTCCGTCGTTTTTGCAGAGTGCATAGACGAAATGGGTTCGTTGATCGAACGGTTTGGCGTCAATGTTTGTCAGCCCTCCGTCCCTGTGGCTCTGAAAACAATCAGTCAACAGATTGGAGACCGGGACAGCGGAGTTCGAACGGCAGCGCTAAATTCTCTGGTTTCAGCTTATGCACTCGTGGGTGAACAGTTGTGGAAGATCATTGGGAACGTGAGTTTGCGTCTGTCCCTTGCACTTCTTGTTATCATCTTCGTCCAGTCGAAGTGATGAACCCATCGTCGAACTTCTCTCTACGAACTTCCATTTCTCGCATAACTAACTAGCGTAGT
>NW_008764411.1:0-517 GCF_000715545.1 Opisthorchis viverrini
GTCCCAACATGGAAAGTGGACCTGTATGTACAAACATTGGAGCTTTGGCACAAATCATATCGAACGAATCATATCATGGTCCCAATGGGCTGTGATTTTAGCTACGCCAATGCAAAAATCAATTTTCAGTTAATGGATTCACTAATTGAGAAACTCAATGAACGTCAGGTGGGAAACCTCAGCCTGAATGTATTCTATTCGACTCCGGCTTGCTACACCAAGGCCGTTAATCGGGAATTTTTGAAAATGAACACTCTGTCTCAACGTACCGGTGATTTCTTTCCGTACGCGTCCAATGTGCATAATTATTGGACAGGGTTCTACACAAGCAGGCCGGCCTTCAAATTCTTTGTACGACTGCATTCTCTGGTGCTCACTATCGCAGAACAGGTAAGCTGAATTTGTCTGGATTTCATTCTTCCCCTGGGTTTTCGTGTAACCAAAATCCTGACAGACTCAAAGCGAGCATGCCATCGTTTTTCGTAGCATAGACTTTGCGGTATAATTTGCGCTCTTC
>NW_008764412.1:0-517 GCF_000715545.1 Opisthorchis viverrini
CTTTCACACATACCAAATTTCAGTGCACTAGGTGGTTACGAGCAGAATCAACAACTGTCTAAATATGACCATTGGCCAGTAAAGGGTTTCTTGTAGACTGCATCCGTACAATTCACACAGATACCCAATCGAAGACGTGCAGATTGATTCTTGAATTCGCGATCTCTTCAAACTCGTGCATCTCTATAGTGCTTCCGCAATGTGAAATTTGTGTATTGATGTGTCCGAAACGGCGTAGGTTTTGGTCGTTAGTTCCGGTATCAGTCTTTTCTCAGATCATCCTGAGTCTAATTACCTTAGTAATATCAGCCTGTTTTACTCTTAGGAGTGGCATGATTGACTGGGTAACAAATTGCGTCTGGTTGGGCTCGGGGATTAGAACATCTACCTGAACTGACCTTAGTTGGTATTGGGAAGCTGCCGGAAGTATGACTCACCGAAGACTAAGCTCTGTTTGTCACGGTTTTAAGTAATTAAAGTTTAGCTACTGCTTTTGGTTATTAAAATAAATAAAAAA
>NW_008764413.1:0-517 GCF_000715545.1 Opisthorchis viverrini
TCAAACAATATAGTTCGCTCCTGTCTGCCTTGTATCGGCTCCGAGGCCCACTAAACCACATGAAAGAAACCAGATTCCAACACACTCCGTCAAGATCCGCATTCATTTCATCTGCGTCCAACAAACCTCGCCTTCATCCACTACAGCTTATCCAACGTAGATCTCGATAGGTCTCTCATGCCTTTTGTGTATTATTCAGTTTTATCGGTGTCTCTGGTAACCACTATACGTAACGGTTTATTGTTGGCGTTATTGATCCCATGAAATTACTTTGAGTAGGAGACAATAGCACTATCAGGCCCTATTTAGAAAATACTTGTAACACGGTACGTAACGTTGGAACGAAGAAGTATGAACTCTTACAAACTGTCGTTTGGTCGACTGGCACACGTATTCTCATTTCCACTTTGAATGCCAAAATATTCCTGGTGCCGGAAACTCTACTCGTTTATTTAGAGAATTCGTTTTTATTATTTCCCCTTGTGCATACACGGGTTCACTGGCTTCATTCGTGAGT
>NW_008764414.1:0-517 GCF_000715545.1 Opisthorchis viverrini
TCAGATTGCTTTCTTGAGTCGTAGACATTAACAGGTTAGAGGGAAAAAGTAACAAAAATTGAACTTCGGATGTCACACTTGGTCTTAGGAAGAGAATTGAAGATTCCGGGGTCAGCAGCTGGTCGGCGTCAAGACGGTTTTTTGTGCGCAAAGTTTTGGCTACTTTGCTCTAATCAGCATCGTTTCTTTAAAAGTGGACACTTTCGGTTTTTCTTTGCGCGGGAGGATCTTGAAGGCATAGGGAGGGTCAGTTATTTGCAGCTGACTACCTAAATCACAAAATCTTACCGGTATTGACCCAGCTGGAAGCAAGGTCCTTTGCATAGCCGTGGAAATTCTCATCAACCACCAGACAACTTCGCTTCCTCATTCCGTCAACTCAATTTGTCCGCAATCTTCTCATGGTGTCATTCACGAAAGCATAACTGCTGTTCCTATCGCCATCGAAAAATAGTTAACAGACAGCTCCGTCCAACTGTACTCACCCGTTAAGGGCTGACAACAAAAGACACCAACT
>NW_008764415.1:0-517 GCF_000715545.1 Opisthorchis viverrini
TTGCTTTTTTTCGAAAACATTTATCTATACCAGTAGTATTGTCCCGCTGCACACTGGATAAAACACGATGGAAAATAGTAGCCTGAAACCTAATGTTGGGAACACGATTAGCTTATTTGAGTAACAGCAACAGCTTTCCAGTTCAACCGACAGAGTCAGTCAGAAAAGGCAGTAGGTTGACTCGACATATTGGCTCTGGAGCTGGTGGCGGAATTAGCCAATTAGCTGACTTTAGGTCGGTTACCAACTTCAAATGGATTACTTAACAGGTTTTTTGTAAACAAAGAGTGAAATGTCAAATAAATGATCAAGAAATTTCATTTCTCGGCTTCCTCTCAAAGCACGTCGACGCCATCACCGTTCCATGACTTTTACGCCAGGATATCATCAGGGTTGTTAGTCCAAAATGCTAGACTGGCATCATCACCTGAGAAAAACTCCAAATCTAGCTATTTAATCCGGTACCCTGGTTAAATAATAATTTGGAACTTACGTGCTTCGAGCTCTAAGTTCCGGA
>NW_008764416.1:0-517 GCF_000715545.1 Opisthorchis viverrini
AAAACTCGAATGGTCAACTCTCGAATAAATGACAGTGTCTGGAATTGTCTCCGTAGGTCAGAGTTCCGGAATCTCTGTGTTAGGGCGCAAATGGTGCGTGTCCGGCCTTATCAATTAGGGATGTCATCAGTCGGGCTGGACCAGATTTAACACTGCCGAAATCGACTCGCCCAAACAGCCGTCCGGGTATCATACACTGGGTGCGTCAACGAATGAATTCTCACACAAAAACTTATTGTATGATAAGTTTAATGTAGGGACAGACGTCAACTCGTTGACAACGTTCGAAAATTCGGAGCATCATAGACAGTGAAAAAAATGTAAGATGAAAACTGAAACTGACCCTCTCTTTGAAGTTGTCAGATTTTTTGACAAAAGCCCCCCTGGAGTTTCCATTCCCGTTACACCGTCATCTGTAAGCAAGAATTTCATAGGTATATGGTTACAAGAGTGTTGTAACTAACTACTGCCCCAGCTCTGGTACCCTAGTGCCGGAAAAAGACTCACTAACAAGGAA
>NW_008764417.1:0-517 GCF_000715545.1 Opisthorchis viverrini
AGCTTGTATTGGACTCTCCATAATTCGTACTGTGAAGCGTTAATTTAATTTTTTGATCCGAGTTTTCTGAACTCTAAATGGGAGGTTGGTGTGACTAAACTTATGGTTTTATAGTAATTCCTTCGGTCGGTTGTATCAGGTCTCGATCAATTAATGAACAGCCAACCGCAACTACCGAAGGGCTCAGGATTTACCCCTTCCAATTTGATCGTTCAACCTGAAGTGAACTAACCTGTAATTCACGATGAATGGCTGAAATGCAAACGTGATTTTTGAAAGTGCGAGGAAATTATGCAATTTTTCAATGTGGATTTCAACCTGAGAAGTATATCTTTGCTGAATAGCCGAGAAACACGGTTCAACAATGCGTACTTCATGAAAACCTACTGAGTTCCGAACCGATGATCAAAAAAGGTTTGGCCAGGAGCGGCTTACCAGCAGCGTGATTAATCCACACTTGGACAGTCATCATTCTCATCGACAGTTGTCATCAGCGTTCAACACCGATGCTTCACTG
>NW_008764418.1:0-517 GCF_000715545.1 Opisthorchis viverrini
ATCATATTTCGCTATAGGATGTGAACCTGGAACCTTGAAAACCCTGGCGAACTCCGTTACTGTACTGGACCGACGGACTGAGTCACCTTAAATCGACAGTTGAAAATTCGGCCACACGGGACTTATCCGTGTTGTTTCGATCGCGATGAGTAAAGACGTAGAGAAGGAGCAGAGGTTTAGAACAATCAAGCGAATCATATGTTGGATCAACCTTGGCTTGAACAAACCACCATAGGTACCCGTTGTTCGGGATCCAAAATAGCAGCAGAATTTGACTAACAATTTTTAGCCAACTCACCCGACCACGGCTTGTATGCCAGATCAGAGATTCCTAGTCGATTAAAGAAAGTATGCATAGTTCCGGAACCATGTTCGTCAGCTTCAGTGTAATCGTAGCCTATTTGTTCATCCAAGAATAAACCTCAAGTGAATTGACTATGATAATCACTTAGATTTTTACGGATTATAGAAAACCAAAGTCCATGGTTTATGGTGAACCACTGTCGACTAAAAAGAT
>NW_008764419.1:0-517 GCF_000715545.1 Opisthorchis viverrini
TAAGTTATAATTTCCAAACAACGAACCATTTCCTGACTTATGCACCTTCATCTAGGGAGATCCTCGGTGACAATTATAAATCCGTTGGAACGAAATAGTCGCATATCATCTGTGGAAAATTGAGGTTGGTCATTTGAGTTTTCACCGAGAAATCCTTACGAGTATTCCAGCCTAGCAATGTCCTACTCACTTATTGGATGAAGAGATCTTTAGGCCAGTTTTTGTAGCCCTGACGAAATTTCACTTGCAATTTATCAGATCGGAAAAAGCTTATCAGGCAAGAAACAGCGATTCATCTATTGAGCTGCTTCTTTTTACGCTAGTCCCAAATAAACTATATCCTTTTAGCCTTCAGCAAGAAAAACACATAATGGATCCGTCCAAAAACACCTTTCAGTGCAGTTTAGTTTAGAGGTTGGCAGACATTTGCTTGAGCGATAACCAAAATAAGATCTTGGTTAATAAACGGACGCCGTACAAAAGCGTTTAGTAAAAATTTCATTTTAGTGTCATAAAC
>NW_008764420.1:0-517 GCF_000715545.1 Opisthorchis viverrini
CTGATCTTAGTTTAAATGGCGCATGTGAGAAGGAACCAAAATCTCTCCCATTTAACTAGCTACTTTTGGGATTTTTCCTTGAGTGTTTTCATCATATACCGCCAAGCCTTTAGCGAGAGTAAATCATAACAAATGAGTGAATCTTTGTCAGTAAACAAACAGTTATTATTTTTATGCCCAACTGTCGTGCAAGTCAGTCATTTTGGCTTTCATCTAGCCAATTGTGGCACACATCCATTGTCACATTAAGCTAAGTGGTGTTTTATCTATTAAGAATATGTGATGACTTCTTGGATGGTAATACCTCAAAAGCCAGTAAAATTGAAATTTCCTTTTATTTCTCAGCATTCGCACGTGGCTGTGAACTGGCAAAGATAGTCTGGGAATGTAGGCAAATGACAGTTTATATTTGGCAACTTCACTAATCCTGAGTAGACCATCTTAACAAAATTCACAAAATATTTGCTGCAGTTTCCGTGTGAGAACTCAGTTGTAATAGAACTTCTAATCCTACACA
>NW_008764421.1:0-517 GCF_000715545.1 Opisthorchis viverrini
GATGGGGCGGAATTTAAAAACATTATGAAGTCCAATACCACTCATCATCGGGTCACCCTAATGAGGTAAAAATGGCCCCTTACTCGGAAGATCGAAGGCAGTCTCTGGATAAAGGGTCTTACAGTTCCTTATTCAACACACCAAACTTTCATTTCACTACAGCCACTTTAACTGGCACCCGCTTTTTCACTCTTTGGTTGTTCTGTTCCCTGTCAGTTGGTATCCTTGCAGTTGTATTAAGCTTGCGAGGCAAATACGTTTTAATTTGATGGTACCAATTCCTGAGTGTTCCAAACTATATCGGGATAGGCAATCAGAAATTTTCTCGAAAGGGTAAGTCACAGAATTTACACCAAAATTGTATATCTTGAGCGAATGTGTGGAGGATTATAGGAAGACAGCAGATTGATAAAACAAACAGCAGAGCTGGGTGGGGGAGCTCATTAGGCGAGAGAAAATTTAGAAGTAATTAGCTGAATACCGTCCCTATTCATTTGCTTGGGGTACAATTTAATGG
>NW_008764422.1:0-517 GCF_000715545.1 Opisthorchis viverrini
TGCTTCTGATGTTACTGTGTCTTCTGCCGAACGCATCAGCGCTTCTCTCTCCACACCTCGAAACAATCCTACAAAGTCTTCTGATTCACCGACTGAGTAACGCGGACCACCTGTTCCGACACTTCTTGGGTTAGGCCTGGCTAAATGACCGGATGACAACATGTCCTCATGGGCCTGCGTGACACCAGACTCGAATTTCGATGGCTGGCTGATTGGTATTTCTTTCGGAGAGAGCCTATTGATTGGACTAAGAAGGCGTACAACCTGGCGTATCCTTCCATCGGTTTGCAGAGCAGACAAATCAGCCGACTCAGCATCAGTGGGTTGGAGGCTATACGGCGCTCTGGGACTCACGGGTGATGTCATAGGTGGTGTCCTGCCTCCAGGAACACTCTGCAACGAATCAGTCGGCCTTTCCCCATCAAGGGCTGCAGATCCTCCGATCTTTTGTCGCTCTAAAGCAAACAGATTCCTCAATCTATGTTCTAGTTTGGCTGGGTCTCCATCTTTTTGCATT
>NW_008764423.1:0-517 GCF_000715545.1 Opisthorchis viverrini
TCGTACTGATTCTATTTCAAATAATCCCAGATTTCCTTTCGTAAGCATTGTTTAGACGTTTAATTTCACTTGGAAGCGAATCACTTCTTATGGAGAAGTTTCTACGCGTTTGTACACTGAGTATGAATTTGTCGCTCATAGGTCGTTGCTACAACGAAACGTGAAAAACCAGATAAACAATGAGCGCAATAAAATCAACCGATGTATGTGTCCTGGTGTGGATTTATTCATTTGGAAACCTCCTTGCACCTGAATTGCATTCACAAAAGGTCTTGAAATTTGTTGGCAAATCCAAAAATGTTTTATTAGGAATCCAAAATGACAAAAGCGTTGGCATGTCTAACGCTTTTTCTTATCATTCAGCGTGCACCAATGGAGCGAATTGGATCACCAGGTCACTAAGCGTTTAGTTATGTGACTTCTGGCTTGTTAGTACACCATTGGTAGTGTAACAACGATACGGTCCGCAAATGTCGCAGGAGGTAGGTTAGTGCCTAGAAACTGGTATTACAAACCT
>NW_008764424.1:0-517 GCF_000715545.1 Opisthorchis viverrini
TTTTTTCCAAAATGCTATATTATTGGCCTTTTCTTGGGTCACCGGAAGGACTCTAGATAGGAACTTTGTCAAAATGGTTTGTTTTTTGAAAGAAAAACAATAACAGTAATTTGTTGGTCTCTATTTTGGTACAGGCTAGCTTCGCTCACGCCTCTTTTCACATTTTGGTGCAAACATGGTAGACGCCTGATATAAACTATTAAATTGGCTCATTACACCATACTCTGATATGAACCAGCGATAAGGTCCATTACACTTTTACCTCGAAGAAAAGCCAATAACCAATAACTGGCCCGTTATTAGGCGTGCATTTAACAAATCGGTTAATGCCCACTCACAGCTCTTGGGCTTCTTTCGACATCAGCGGTGACGTGCAGCGAAAATTTCAGTCGGCTCAAAACTTTATGCCAGCGAATTTCGGCAGTGGCGTACCAATCCTGGAATTCTATTCTGACGAGGCTACTTTATCGCGGGCATTGGGCGCCGTATTCCCTCTAATTAATTATACGACGACCAG
>NW_008764425.1:0-517 GCF_000715545.1 Opisthorchis viverrini
GTGGTGGTGCTATAGAGTGCTGTTTCGCTAACTTTCTCACTGGATATCTGTGGATTGCGCTGAGCATTATTCTGTCTATGCGAATGATGCTTTAAGGCCGATGGTGTACGTCGTTCGAACGTGATTTACGCGCTCCATTTCAGGAAAAATTTACCTGACTCATTTTAAGAAAAGAATGCCAACCTACTTCATGGTGGGTGGGGATGGAAGACTTTGCTAACAAAGGGATGCCGGAGTATGTAGCGAATATATCACTCCACACTTTAAGAACAAAAATAAATTGGGCAGGTTATCGGCCAATTTGTATTAAAGATTCAGAAGAGTCCAGCACATACCGTTGCAAAAGATGAAGCATTTCCTTGACTGGATGAAAGCATTTGAATCGCAGTGGAAAATGTGTACGGCATCGTATTCCTCGGGAACATCTGTGGAAGTATGTGAGGTTCGATAAACCCAAAAAACTGCTCCCTGAAGGATCTTGATAGCCGGGTTTACTATTACTATTTAATAAGAAAAA
>NW_008764426.1:0-517 GCF_000715545.1 Opisthorchis viverrini
CTACAAATTTACGCCCGTCCAACCACCTGCCTGCTTTTAGTCACTCTGTAACCGGACTGCCAAGCTAACGCTTCCCTGTCGTTGTGTGCTGGGTATGTGCTGAGTGTGCTCTTGACAAGGTTTGCAAAAGGTGCTTGGCCAATCACTGATGACGTCTTGCTCCCGTATGCTACTCAGGAGTGTACATCTCAATGGTTTTGAAAGGTGCACACATCTGGTTCCTGACCGTTTTTCCTAGAGAAATAGGGTTTTTTGGTGATGGTTTCGTATCTCTACCACATTCTTCTCACTCTGGACTGTGGTCGCTTCCTTAACCACAGTATGTTAGCTAGGCACCAGTTTCCACCAATGGTAGTTTGTTGTTTTCCAGCGTATTATTACCAATATTATAGTTATACTGATGACCTTCACTAATTTTAGCCGGACGTTGCTGAGCTAGTTTTCCTAACTCAGATAACAATGTAATATTTAGCAAGTGCTTTAAATTAACGAAATAAGTGCACGAATCTAGTACATC
>NW_008764427.1:0-517 GCF_000715545.1 Opisthorchis viverrini
TTGCCGTCATCCCCCGTTCAAATATTTCTTTGGACACCATTTAATCGGATGCCCTTGGAACTCACTATACGCCACTGCCCTCACCCAATTCCCTCCTTACTTACACCTTCTATGGTTTCAAACTTCGGTGGTTGCTACAAACACCCCGTACAAGCGTCACAAGTTCATCAAGTATGACAGGTCTTTAGTCCAGACCCGTGTGATCCTCGAAATAATCCTGACTTTACACCGTTCGAACTCTATCTCCGTCAATCACCTCATCAAATTCGGATCCAGCTTCAGAGAAATGCGTATCTCCTAATTGATTGTGGCAAACTCGACGACAATCACAGGGCTGCCCATAAACTGAAGTACGTTGGTATGATGATGGCATGGCAATGCCATACAGTCCGATGAGACGCCTGCAACTAACCTCTTCCCACGCTTGACAGTAACCTGCCGCAAATCAACCGTTTCATTGCAACCATGCACAAAATTAAACCAGCCACAGTCCTCTTCAAACTAAATCAGTGTTGAG
>NW_008764428.1:0-517 GCF_000715545.1 Opisthorchis viverrini
TTTTTCACAAATAATCACAGCTAAAATCAGCTGACAACAGCTCATCTGAGCTACGCGAATTTCAGCAAAGCTCAGTTCAACAGAGTTCAGCTCAGCTCATCTATATTCAGCAGCGTTCAGCTCAGATAATCTGAGGTCAGCTGTTGACAGCTGGGTCTCAAAGAGCAGCTACAAACACGTTTGTGCTAGCCGGTTACTTCGGGTGTTCTGAAATTTGACCAAGTTAACGATTTGCATCCAGACGACCGAGAGCGATTTGTAACTGCATTTTGACCTCCCACAAGATTGCGGATGATTTAGTACGACCTGATCGATATCAGGCGGCATTTTCAAATGTGGCGTGGGAGAATATATAGGCCGTCGCGCCTACCTTATCCTGTTGGACGTGAAAGATGAATGTATGGAATAAAAACTGGTAGTAATTGAGATATTTGCGCGCTCCAGCGTATTGTTCGGCCACTCCCGCCAAACGTCAAATATGCTGCTCAGCACTTCACTGCACTACGCACAGATACCG
>NW_008764429.1:0-517 GCF_000715545.1 Opisthorchis viverrini
AGCGGAGTTTGCCACACCAGCCGAACGTCTGCAGGCTGTGAGGTGGATCAAGACGTCCAAGATGTGAGCTGGATGTGACCCGACCGTGCTCTTCGCCAGCCCGCAGCAGGCATTGAATTGCACTTCGCTGGAACTCGACGTAGTGTTGCGCCACCACTTGCTGTGTGATCGCTCCGTCGGATCAGTGCAGCCATCGCCTCGTATTCGTTTGCGGTTGGCAGTAGCGACTGGTCAGCTGTGTGTGAAGGAGATTGTGCATCTTGCACGGATCACCACTGGCCACGTTTAAGCCATGTGAGTACAGGGATGAATCCTCAGTGGAATAACGGCAAACCGGAGTGTAACAACGAGCGTACCAGATTGCTGCCATCAAGACAGAATCGAGAAGGCACGCTCGAACAGGCTGCTGCTAGTGTGTGCCTGGACATGCGACGGATATAATTTGGAATTTTTTCTCAAAGATAGCTGGAACGATGCCGGCCTCGCGTCCAATAATACCATACTTCCATTGGACTAT
>NW_008764430.1:0-517 GCF_000715545.1 Opisthorchis viverrini
TCCAGTCTCTTCGTGACGGGCCTTCCATGTGTTTAACGTTGACTATACGGTAATCATTTGCATCACATTTGTGGTCCGTGTGCTTGTAAAACATTTTAAAATATGGCACTTAATTTAGCTGTTTCTAATATAAATTCAAAATTTTAAAAACGACAATCAAGAACAATCAACCAAGTTTGATAGAAAAAAGCTAGTTAGGCGGTGTGACTATTAATAACACACGCAATATTGAAAATTAATACTGATGATCTGCGGATGCGCGCGAGGAATGTTCTCGGATGAATGTGTATATTTTCCTAACTTCCAACGTGTAGCCTCAGATGGTATCAAATTCGCAATGATGAAGTCGCTGCGCATGGTATGGAAATGTTTGCAATCGGTTGTTCAGCTCCGTGAACAGATCAACAGCCATGTATTTTGTTTTTTTGTTTAAAAACATAGGCGCTATTATTTACCTTAATTTCACCCGCAGTCGGCTATCTAATAAAAAGATTGTTCATTGAACCTTTACGATTAA
>NW_008764431.1:0-517 GCF_000715545.1 Opisthorchis viverrini
CCTATTTAATCGATTGTAGAAATCCCTAAAAAAATTACAAAGAGCGCTCGAAATATCGGTGTATAACGTTTTATTTCATTGCGTTGTTCCAACTCTAAATTTTACAAACTGTCCACAACACGATAACCGATTTGTGCGATAAAATTTTGGTCTAGTTAAACCCGGAAAATCTGAAACAATTTACTAGCTTAGCCGCTAATCTACAATCTTTCTGAGGGTACAATTTCATCATCGGAACAGTTTATGGTTCACGAAAGATTATGGTAGGGAAACTACCAGTCATCCCCACTGGTTCGAGTAAACATGTTTCTTCGACCATTGGCTCTTTATGAGGAGCAGAAGTGTACTAAAGGGTCAAACTTCGTAGAATTCTCAACCGAGAAGTTACCCTTCCGAAAAATATGGGCCCATCTCACGAGTTTTGTTACGAATGGAAAAATGAGAAAATGAGTTGGTTTTGTGCTCATTTTATTAAGTGTCAAGTCTTTTGTGAGAATGAACACTATGCAGTCGCAAA
>NW_008764432.1:0-517 GCF_000715545.1 Opisthorchis viverrini
TTGAATGTCCCGGAATAATACAGTTAGCACGGAAGATAATTTAACCGTGAATTCATGTTGGCAGAAGACGTGCACTTTACGTTTTACCATAAAAACGCATCCAACTATTATTCAAACTGCTCTATTCTTGCTGCACCTTTCGGGCAGCGTTATTTCCCTCGTTCGGGGAATAAATGAACGCTTCATATCTGCGAATAAAATCGCCCGACGACAGAACATTGGTAAATACCTGAAATCGCTTCTAGAACTAGTTGGGAGAATAGTGTGAACACACCTCATCAGCATTACAGCACGCTCCAAACTTTGCAACATCCGTGTGTTCGATGGCGCTTCACCGAGTGGGGAAATGTTTTATGCTTTTTGACAGGATTGAGAGGAATGTGTTCACATCAGGAATTTCATTCTATTCTCTTTCACTGAATGTCTCTAGCCTTCGGGTCGCCACCGGGTTGTCACAACAACGCGCATCACTAACCGTGCGGATTTTCTTCCAAGTCTGAGCTACTCTGTAATGGCT
>NW_008764433.1:0-517 GCF_000715545.1 Opisthorchis viverrini
GAACTTTTTGTCATGGCTGATTTGCTTCACGAAATGTGCGAATGGGCCGGAAAGCAATAAAAGCACTGTTAGTCATGCTTTGAAGATAGAGATTACCTTCAACTAACTGATGATTTTCAAAGATTTTTGTCAACAAAGCAGACACCTACCAGAGTAAGCAGCTTGGAAAGACCATAAAATGTGAGGTTAACCCGGATTTCATCCCTAATTAGGTGTATAGAAAAATACAATCTAAATGTAAACTTTTCACCACAGAACTGCAATTGTAGATGCACTGTAACTTTCTATACAGCCTACTAGAGCAAGGTGGTGAAGTTTTTTCCCCGGAAAGTAAGCTTCAGACATTCATTGCCCCCGCTTTCGCGTGAGTGAGACGCATTAGGGAGTCTGCGCACTGATTGTCGGTTCTTATCGCCTTGTTCTGTGAAAAATTGCAGTTTTTGAATCACAAGTCAGACTAGTGAAAAAACCATAGAGCCAGGCTATTGTTGATGAAGATAATTTTAACTGTGCTAGT
>NW_008764434.1:0-517 GCF_000715545.1 Opisthorchis viverrini
TTGACTATAATCCCCTCACAGAGGCAACCTTATATTCAGTTGAAACAGTTTCCACGATATAGGGGTACTTTTAATGAACTGGTTCACTTGCGTTCACGCTTAGTATGACCTTTGTCACATCGAATTTATAGTAATAATCAGACTAATGATTTCAAAGTTCGACTGTTCACCGGAGCCACCTCAGATTCTTTCTAACAAACACAGAACTCTTGGATCACCGAGCTTGTTTTTAGACATGCGCTTTGTTCCATGAAATTATGATAACAGAACAACGGCCCCTTCACAAGCCCTCAATAGACGGCATTTCAAGGAACCCGAGGATCGGACTCCAAGCCATTTCAGTAAAATTAGGCTGTGCGTCTTTCTCCCGTCGATGCAATAATTGCAGCATCTAGAAACACAGTTTCATCTATCCGACCAGCAAGAATTTTCTGGGAATCGACAAACGCGTGGAGCACATCGGAACGCTAGCCTGTGCAGACAGTTGAGCGCAGTACCAAGTACTTTTTAGTGTGTG
>NW_008764435.1:0-517 GCF_000715545.1 Opisthorchis viverrini
GCCTGGTAGGGGTTGCATTGACCAAATCTCCACACTCCGTCAGTTGGTAGAAAAATGCCATACGGACAGACCACCCATAATTTTAGTATTCTTCGATTTCCAAAGCGCATTCGACTCGGTTGATCGACCTGTTCTCGTTGACACGCTTGTCAATCAGGGAATGCCCCAGAAGTTTGTGAACATGATGCGTTCTTTTTATTCTCAGAATTCCGGACGTGTGAGAGTTCACCAAAAGCTTCCGTACACAAAGCGATGTCCGTCAGGGATGTCCACTCTCTCTCCATTCCTTTTTAACTTCGTGATCGATGAATGCTGGAAGGTTTCCGAAACCTCGAAGTTCAAATATCCTCTGAAGAAAGGCTTGTCGATCTGGAATATGTAGACAATACCGCTCTCG
Source organism: Opisthorchis viverrini (assembly GCF_000715545.1). NCBI lineage: Eukaryota > Metazoa > Platyhelminthes > Trematoda > Opisthorchiida > Opisthorchiidae > Opisthorchis > Opisthorchis viverrini. The sequence continues at coordinate 398 of NW_008764435.1, forward strand.
TCTTCAAAGAGAAGACGCAGAGGTTTTTGGACGAACTGATCATAATCACCTCGTCCTTTGGCACGCAGTTTGCATCCCCAAGGTGTAAAGTCATGCTCCTGGACAAGCCACTTACGATCC
>NW_008764436.1:0-517 GCF_000715545.1 Opisthorchis viverrini
CAGGCTTTGCGCTCAAGTGAACCCCGTTTTAAACCCCCCTCGAATGAGACATTCATAAGATAAACCCCTTCCTTCTTGGTTGAAAAGGGCGCTTCTAGTCTGAGGAGGGTAGCTCTGCAGGTATGGATGAGCAGTTCATTCGTGCGATTGTTGAACATTTGACTCAGATACGTAAATGGGTTCATGAACCTGCACACTGATGGCCTTGATCCGAGAACTTCATGGTCATATTCGGCTTGGTAACACTCAAACATTTGAAGATCCAACGCGGCCGTTGCTATGTACTCAATTTTATCCATATTTGTAACATGAACACACTTAAGGGACTACCAACATACCGCAGTTTTCGAACCAGAATGGTGTTCAGAATTTCAAAACTTGTGCAGCGTCCTCCATAGTAGTGTGGTGATTTGCAAAGACGGTATTCCAGGAACGAAAATCATCCAGTACGAGGGATACCTCAGTATGTGACCACATAATGTCATACATTCCCCGTTAGAAGGTAGAATTTGCAATG
>NW_008764437.1:0-517 GCF_000715545.1 Opisthorchis viverrini
TTCAGCACCCTTATGAGTAGTGCATTACGGAAATTTCTAATACAGATACATATGTACATCCACGTAAATGGAACTTGATTGCAATTCGTAAACATATGGAAGCCAAAAAGTTAAGAAACATGCGAGGGAGCACAACTAAACTGGAATGACTTTGATCACAAGTCTGGTTCGTTTGAACGAGATTTTATCATCGATTTGACGGCTACGTTATTTGAGTATCAAACTGCGCACCTTGTGCATTTTCGATCCGAACCTCATGCACGCAAAGAGCACATGAGTCGTTCAACTATGTTGTTGTATGTTCCAGGCTTCGTTTCTGGTTAATGTCGGCTTAGGGCCAATGAAGATCAATATGCTGTGTGTTTTTACACTAAATTCAGTGCCAACTGACCGTTTCAAACTGTCATGTCATGAGAAGGTGTGATTTGAGATGTGGAAATGGCGGAATGTGCTCGGCACATACGGTGATGTCTTTACCCTGCCTTTTGGGTATGCGGTGGACTATATAACTCACAAT
>NW_008764438.1:0-517 GCF_000715545.1 Opisthorchis viverrini
TAGTCCACGGAGAGATGTGGTTGATCTTATGATGACAAGCCAATATGAAGGCAGAATGATAAATATCCCGATCTAATCAATCTGCCATATTTCTTCAATATCAAGGGTACTTTCTGAATTCCCTAGAAAAGACTGTCAGCCATACTTGCGTACATGTTACCATCGGAAGATGATCGAGTCATCTAGTTTGAACATCCGCCGGCGGTGACACTCTACTTGCTATATCACTTTTCTGTTATTCGAATATTCTTATTGTTGGAGGAAACGCCCGGTTGACTGGAAATAATTCCTCGTGTGATGATCAAACAATTGCAGTGCAGTTGCCAGCATTGAGGAAGAGAAAAACAATCACGCACATGAGTGTTCTCATATGTTCGGTAGCAGATTCAGGCGGACAAATCATAGGTGGGTGATGGCTCAAACACTCGACGACCCTATTCCACAGAAAGACATCTCGAGCGAAAACGCCGAACGTAAAACACGGTACGCCACGCCACGCCTGCAAGGCCTGGTGGCA
>NW_008764439.1:0-517 GCF_000715545.1 Opisthorchis viverrini
TTGTATCGTTGTATCCTACCAGAGATTGAATCACGTTGGAACACGCGGAGGGTTTTCGGCTACCTGTAATCCATCAAAGAGAGAAGTAGGAGAGAATCAACCTGCATATTGAGTGCTGTATTGTCGCGTAAGTGAAGCTCATTTGAGCTGAAAGCCGAACAGCCATTGGGATTCGTCAGCAGTGCGCATCTCGCGAAACTCCGGAGAGTCTCGAATTTGCGATTTCCTGGCTGGTCGTTGAAACACTATACCGTTCGACCACAAGCGACTGATCGGCATTGTGGCTAATTCACGTTTGAACAGGGTATTGCGGAACCCACCCCTCAGACAGGAAAACCTATCGTATCGTTGCGGTTGTTGGCCGGTCCCATGAAAGACGCGTCCAGCGATGAAAGCCTCACTCATCTAGCAGGACTATTCCTCCTCTGATTCATTTCCAGACCGACTGTGTTTTAGGGGTTCCGCTACTTTCAACAGAGACTTTATCCATGGTTTTTTTCAGATTTTCCTTGAAGTT
>NW_008764440.1:0-517 GCF_000715545.1 Opisthorchis viverrini
GGCTGTTCCGGCAGATTTGTACCCTGTTCATCTGGGCGTTGATAAAACGAAATGCTTTGCACGCTTGCATACTGATAAACAGAATTGGATAGCGATATCGGACATACTGCTTGTCTTTATATAAAGTGCAAGCACAAGGTTCACGGCAAATCGTCACTGTGGCATCCGAGGCCAATAACTTGTGAAACATTTTAACAAGCTGATACCAAATACTGCGGTCCTTTTCTCGATCAATTTTATGCTTTAAAAAAAATTGTGTCCTGGACTTTCTCAACTCTTTCAATAAGTGCTGGATTTGCACAAAAATAATTGAAGAATGTATCCAGCCCTGAGGGTGCAGCAGCTGCTTTAGTCACTGAGAATGGCACAAACTTTACTGCAAAATCTCTCGAGGAATGGGCAAAAGGCCTTAGATTTCGACATATATTATTCGAATGGACTTGCTGATAATTTTGTGTGGGCACCTGAATCTTTCGTTATTTTATTCTCTTAATTATTTTGTGGAATTAGACAGTGG
>NW_008764441.1:0-517 GCF_000715545.1 Opisthorchis viverrini
CCCCTACCTGATGAGCCCGAAGTAGAAGGCGAAAATATTCGTGGGTGTTCATTTTTCTACCAGCAAACTTGAGAGAATATTCCTTTGTGAAAATATACTACCTTATCTCGAATGTCGTGCCAACTGAATCATGAGACATCCTGTGTGCGGCGCATTCAGCTGGAGAACTTCATAAACGGGCGGTTCAATTGAGTCTCCCGTGAAAACCAAATTGATTTGCAGATGAGTACATTTCTCGAAAACGTTACATTTTGGGTTCAATTATGTGACCATGTTGAAGGAAACTCAGGGACTCCGCCTATTTATGACCCCGAATTTAATGGTCGAATAAGGTCGTGGGCTTTCACAGAGTTTTCTGCAACCTGTTGGGTAGTTTTCTCAATGGATATGTACTAGGATATCTCGAATATCGTGCCAACTGAATAATGAGGCGGCCTGTGTGCAACACATTCAGCTGCAGAACATCATATACGCGAGATTCAATTGACTCTCCCGGGAAAACCAAATTGATTTGCAG
>NW_008764442.1:0-517 GCF_000715545.1 Opisthorchis viverrini
GATACAATTATGTGGTAGGATACTTACCACAATTTGTTGCCCGGGAAGTCTCTGATTTAATAAACACCCGAACGTCCACCGATCCATACGATGGTCCCAAAACAGCTATTATTTCTCGTACCGTTTCCAGCGATGGACAGAATCTGCGGAAGCTGCTCTCCGGTGTTGACGTCGGCGATAAAACACCGTCACAACATCTCCGCCACATGATGCGCCTGCAAGGTAAACATCCGGTCAACGACGCGGTTTTGAAAGAACTTTGGCAACAAAGCCTGCCCATCGAAGTCCGTAAAGCCATTTCTGTCATCGAACAGGATTCTTTCTTAGCGAAGCTAGCCGAGGTGGTTGACCGCGTCCATGAAACCTGCAGACAGTTCGTGGTGTCTAACGTTCAGCAACAATCCACTTCGCCGTCTAGAGGTCGTGTTTAATGCACTGAAAGCTCAACTTTCTGAGTTATTCTTCCAACTGAATGAAGTCACCAAACGCATAGGTCGCCCTCAACGACACAGACGAT
>NW_008764443.1:0-517 GCF_000715545.1 Opisthorchis viverrini
ATCCGGACCACATCGGACTCGTCGAGTACTTCGACCAAACACAGACCTCGAAGCACGCTGTGGTCAGCACAGTTTTCCAGACTACACGAGATGCCAACAAACTGTGGCATGTGTAATTTGATGGTCACCTGTGGGGGGAAGAGAGCGATACTCGTGGTTATAGACAGTATATGTAGCATTCCCAACAGTGTTTCACTGTTGCGCAACTCCTTCAAGTTATTTCGGTGGGAAAATCAACAGAGTTAACACAAACTCGCGCGACCTCCGGACCTTTTCTTATGTGACCTTCGACTCTTCACTGAATGAACGACTTATCTGCTCAAATTGCAACTTCAGAGTACCCAAATGAAACTATGGCATAAAAACGCTCCGCCTCAGGGCATGAAAGATTTTGCTTTGCTGATATCTACCGTGTGGCGGACGGTCATCAACCCCGACACTGTTCGAGAAGTACAACGGTCAGACGCAAATCGCGTGGCTTTTTCGAGTCCAGAAGACGATAGGAACATAAGAAGAA
>NW_008764444.1:0-517 GCF_000715545.1 Opisthorchis viverrini
CAAACTTGAGGGATATTGCGAGATTGTTGGAGACTCTTGAACATCTCACAAGAAGTTTCGCCCTGTCTTGGGACTAATCAGGTAGGCAGACAGTTTCCGGGTTTCTGTTGACCTTATTTCCTACGTGGACACCAAGTGCATACAATTTAGTGTCGATGCAAATGCGTTTGGTTTAAACAGGAGACTTGACTGAATCCCGCGTTTATGTTATTCTTCAAATGAGTGCATTTCGCTGGTTGCGTACAATTTCGTGTTCAAGGGGAACATAAGGTTGAGGGCAATTTGGGGATTGTGCCTAAATGATAAGCCCTAACAGCTGTCGAAGGGCTTTGGGCAACATTCTGGGTAGTGTCCAGTCATGGCAATGTACCGCGACATTTCGAATATCGTACCAATCGAAACATAAGGTGGGTTTCGTGCAATACATTTAGTTGAAGAAGAACATCATAAGCGATGGATTCAGGTTTGACTCACTCGTTTCCCTTTACCGTCAGTTTAGTTTGCAAACGACCGTAGT
>NW_008764445.1:0-516 GCF_000715545.1 Opisthorchis viverrini
ACAAACTACTTGCACGCCTCATCAGTAGTACCTGCCGTTACAATCGATCGAACCGCATTATCTCACTGGGACCGGATAGCACTCAGAAGGTAGTCATGAGTTGGGGATGTTTACCAAGCGATTATCCTAGGCAACAACAAAACTAGAGATTACTCGCCATATGAATCAAGTGATGCATTATACTCACATGAATTACGTCTGGCTCTACAAGAAAGCCCTCTACATTGTTGTTGGCAAATTCATATGGATTTCTGATTTCTGGTGAGGGGTTTCAGAATACCTGGCAAGAAGCTGGCCAGCCCATGGACTGGGTTGCCTATTCCGTGTGCCATTGGTCTCTCTGGGACGTTTGCTTGTGATTGGATCGTACTTTTATGGTACAATCGATAAGACTTACCTTTCCCTCAATGGTTTATCACGGACCACAAATACCTACTAACCTTAAGTTTGCTCCTATTCGTTGTAGGCGTCATATTCTCACATCGACCTGCCGGTGAGACCTTCAGCTTGGTGTTG
>NW_008764446.1:0-516 GCF_000715545.1 Opisthorchis viverrini
GTGCCATCCTGTGTTGCTAACTGCTCAAGCTTCAATGTAGCCATAAGCCTTTTTTTAATTCTCCTAACGATTTCCAATAGTACCACGGTCTACCTATCTATACTGTCTGCCCAAGTCCAATTCAATATATAGTTCACTGTCCAACTGTGACTATTGAACAAACGCAGGTGAAGTTCGTAGAATTCGGTTTCGCCGCAATTATTACTGACCGCCCGTTGGAGAATTAGACTACACGTTACCTGTCAGATAGGACACCTAGATCGTGCGTTTAGGCTAAGTAACCACTTCCTTGCTCTGAGATCACGGCCTTAGCACAGGATCGCACAAGTGTATATTTGCTAATTTCGTTCAATTTGGCTTCAAGTGAAACATAAGGTTGACAGAAACCCAGGGACTGCGCCTATCTGACGAGCACCGAAAACGGCGAAACCGGTCGTGGGTTGTCGATGGATTTCCAGAACCCTTATGATTAGTACATTACAAAGTCATACATGCATCGCGATATCTCGAATATTG
>NW_008764447.1:0-516 GCF_000715545.1 Opisthorchis viverrini
CACCTGACTACATCTGTTCAAAGGCTCGAACGATCCCTCGTTATTGGTACCATCATCCAGAGCTGATGCTATGGTCCACCAAGCAATAGATGTGTGCTGTTGTCACGAGCATCTGACCTATATTGGATGGGGGGAGCAAGGTAAACCTGTGGTATACTGATAAGTACTCATTACTACGTATATCCAACTGATGAAAATGGTGTGGCGATGCATTAGGAAAATGATTTAGGATACTGAGAAAATCCATTGGTAAGGTTTACTAAGAATACCAAAGTACCGGTATATACTACTGATAAGACGGGCGACTAGCTCCTGGCCGAGTAGTTTGAGGCGCTGCCCCTGAATGTGACGGTAGAGTGACTTGGAGGTTATCGGACCATTCCACAACGTTTGTCCAAACAACGTCAGAACGGGGCGTGAAAATGTTGACTTTTTGAAAAACTCTGTGCAAATGGGAATTTTGTTGACGTGTTCTATAGTTTGTAACCCCTTTAGTTTATGTTTTCAGCCGGCGAC
>NW_008764448.1:0-516 GCF_000715545.1 Opisthorchis viverrini
TAGTTTTTCGTATTCAAACAAAAAATGTTCATCCAATTGGCGATATACTTAATATTATGATGGAAGCAAAAGAGACACAAAAACCACGGTCAAAATTCAATTCCACGGGTGACGAATACAACACATGAGACTTTATTCCGCAGTCTACCAGGGTGGAATTTGCACGAGGTATCGTTTGGATGTTTCATCATATTTAACTCACACCACGAAACTTTGAACTGTGCTTAGATTTGTTTTCGTTCTTCATCGCGTTAACTTGCAATGGCATACAAACAAAATGCTACAAGCAAGATATTACTAAAAGTGCAACCTGCCTAAACCAATTCTCCGTGAAGTTCGTGATTTCTAAAACTCTAATGTTCTGGAGGAACTAATTTCGGCTTGCTACTGCTGCGTCCAAACTTTCGCCTAATCAGTGTGCTCATTATCCGCAAAATGCTCTCCACTGCAAAACGTTTATCAATGAAGTGAAGCTTTCTACGCCAAAAGGTTGAATTCTGTTGCTTATGTGCTCAA
>NW_008764449.1:0-516 GCF_000715545.1 Opisthorchis viverrini
AAAAAATTTTATGGGAGCACAATAATTTGGTTTTCTGATTGTATTCTCAGCAGATACTCAGAAATTAGTGGTTTGATTTTCAAAACTGATTGTCATGTCCAGTTTAGATGTGTCTAAGAAATTTGCCGCTCAGTCTACTCCAAGGTCACGTTTACAACGACCCTAATATGGTAATCTATATCATTTGTTGCCAAATGAACACTAGCCGTCTACCAATGACCCTCACACTGAATTTGTTTCAATACTTCTAAGATAATGTCCAGTCATTTAGTTAACTTCACTAGCCCACTGAAAGTCTGTTTTAAACATACCAGGCTAGAAAACTTCTACTCTTGAATATTTATGTACTATATGCCCAAGTCAGATTTTATAGCTCTGGTTACTGTGAGATTCACAATGGATTCCAAACAATAACCTGGAGGCCTAAGAAATTGGGAAAGTGGTATACGAGGTGACACACTTACCTCACACGTCAGATGTGAGGAGCTCAAACCCCGACACGGTCAAGGATATGCA
>NW_008764450.1:0-516 GCF_000715545.1 Opisthorchis viverrini
TTATTTTCATCCTAATCATTTAAATTTAAAAAAAATAGCTTATTTAAATAATATTAAACAAACATCTTGGATTAATTATGCTTATGTTTATTTAATTTGCATTTTTACAATCGCAACAATTGCTAATATTAGTACATTTTTATATTATAAAAATAAAAATTATAAAAAATAAAAAAGGAAAAGAATATGAAACGAATTTCTAAAAAAATTTTAATTTGTTCATTAACAGTTGCAACTACTACTACTGCTATATCATGGCCAATTGCTTCTTCAGTATTAGTTACTAATCATCATAATTATGGTTTTATATTTGAAGATCAAAAATTTGATAGTAAAGATGAAATTTATCATTATGTTAAAAATAAATCACAAAAAATAAACACAACTCAAGAAACAAATGATTCTTGATGAATTATTGATGATGGAAAAAATAAAGTATATTTTGCAGATCCTGAATCATTAAGAAAATATGTTTATAATTATATTAACACTTATGTAGTTAATAGTGCTTATGAT
>NW_008764451.1:0-516 GCF_000715545.1 Opisthorchis viverrini
TACGTTGTCACCCTTCCTGCTGGAGTGTAAAGCTTAACAGGGATAACTTCTTGTCGTGCTGGAGGCTCACCACCTTCAGTTACCGCGCGAAAACTCCCCGCATCTGGAGACGTCAAAGCGTTGTTACGGCTTTTGACGCATGCAACAATGCATGATGTCGTCTTCTGCAGCCCGATTGGCCGCATCGAACAACTGAAGTGCAAACTTTAGCTGTGTGGGGGTCTCCTAAGCAAGCAAAGCATGCATTATGTGCACATATGTGCTCCCTTCTGTCAGGAAATTCTATAGACAGATGGCGCTGGTAGCCAGAAATTGGGTAGAGCTACCAACACGATGAGCAAGCGCTTGGACAGCTGTCTTCATCTGGCCTTATGTTGGTTAGGAAGCTGGTGAAGCCACCCAGTCTAGGAGGTTGGTTAGTGGAAGTTAGCGGAACAGGAGGGCGTATCACATCCTCTTCTTGAGCCAGTTGCCAAAACCGACTTTGCGCAACCCTGGAGCGCGTGTTCATAAACT
>NW_008764452.1:0-516 GCF_000715545.1 Opisthorchis viverrini
AAAACATGCTCCGGCCAAATAAATAGATGGGTTTGTTTGAAACGACGACAAAAAGACGGCATGAGTCTTCTAGATTTTGCAGTGAAGTTCTTGCCAGTCATATTCCTCAGTCGATGGACTAGATTTATTGTGCCACAAAATTTGGGTAAACAGTTTGCCGCTCTGGTTGCAGTAAAGTAGCTACAAGACGACCTTCAGGAGTTTAATGTTGCTGCGTTATCACATATTCACGGTATTCAAGTGAACAAGAATGCCTTTGACTACGGCCCTAATCCCGTTAATCTCCGAAACATGCCTCTCCAGATAAGAATTTTCGATATGGTAAAACAAGGTTCTCGCTTCCTCTCGTCCCCTTTAACCTGTATCAGATAAAATTAGGGGCCATGCAGCCTGTCAAAGACGGATTTGCATTTATGTGAAAAACAGCTTGACGAATGCCCTGGAATTGTCAAGTAATTTGGTTTACGAAAATTGTCAAGTGTGACTTGCTCTGAAAGTTATTCGTGAAAGTTTTTT
>NW_008764453.1:0-516 GCF_000715545.1 Opisthorchis viverrini
AGACGTTCATTGAATATTGAACAATAGTAGACAAACACTGCACAGCGGTTTCATAACCTGCGTTATAATCTTCATCTTCTATTGGATGCGAGGGCGGATCTTGAACACTGGAACTTTGAATTCTCGCTGTCTCACCAGTACAGCACACCGTTAGACCGGTATGGCGCTGAAATGTCAGCAACTCACTGGCCAATCTCGGCGATTAGATCAACAGTCACCTGATCAACAGTCAATAGTCTCAGTATCCTTGCAAATGAGTCTCTTGTCGGTTTAAGCTCATACGAATTTGTTGCCATTCATGCCCTCAAACTGCGTAGACCAAACTGAAACTAAGAGTTGCATAGGCCCTCTAGGTCTGAACAGTTATGATACCACCTGTGACAAACCTTGCCAGTAGACCCTTTAATTGCGTGTCAATTATATTTGCTTCGTCAAGCCGTTTTATAGAATAGGAATAGTGTGGTTGAGTAGGTATCATTTTGTCTCCAAAAATGCTGAAAATCTTGTTTACTAGCG
>NW_008764454.1:0-516 GCF_000715545.1 Opisthorchis viverrini
TACGAGGTTGTGGTAATAGCATCAGCCGTAGTCCCACGATTTGAATATTGCATTTGTATCTATTTGACCGAATCAGGTTTTGGGATTTTGCGCGTTACTCAACGTGGCCCAACAGATTGCTGGATACAATTTACACCAGCGAGGCCTCATTTGGTACGTGATCAATAGAGTGTCTCTCTTTGAGGATAATCAAATCTAACAGTTATAGTATTTTGTCTGCTTTGTGAGACGACAAGCTAGGTCCAAGTGCTCCGTTGAACGACTCTGTTCAGGGGGATGTAAAATGTCCACTAAGCTCGATGCTCTGGGACTCCGTCCAAGAGGCATCAAGAGCGTCAAAGTCACCTACCAGCAGGAGATGAGCCGGGTGGTAGCTGGTGGAGAGTTGCGCAGTGGTTTGTATGAGCAGCTGGTCGTCTTCCGTCGGGAAGCAGTAGACGACACTGAAGGCAAATGATTCGGTCCAGTGCTGGGGGATTTGAATTTCCAGTGCATCACAAAAAGATACGGTAGTGG
>NW_008764455.1:0-516 GCF_000715545.1 Opisthorchis viverrini
CTATGAACATAACTTTAATTCCTTTGCAGTCCCTTGGCTCATATCCACTTTATTTTCCGGTGGATGACAAGTTAAATGCAGACTGGGCCAAATAACTGCATGTCTTCAAATGCTTCAATTACCAGCATAAATGATTCTGTCTTGTGTCAGTGTAAAATTTTATCAGTCCGGGACTTTTGTTTTAGTCGTCTACTTTGGGCTAGACTGGTAGAAATGCTATTGTTCTGAATTGAAATGAGTTAGACAAAGAGTTCTTTCATCATTTCACGTACCATAAATCACTGAGAAATTTTTGTCAGGCCAGAGATGTATGTATACAATAGTGACTGGTAGTTGAAAAATTACTAGGCTATTTCCGTTTGCGGCTCATATCGGAGAATATTGGTGTCTCAATGGAGAAGGTGTTGAACGGATATGCTAGAAGAACTAGAATGGACAGTTATTACAGACTTTACTGACTAAGATTCATCAAGCCCGTAGTGAATGGTTCCTCAAGTCGATATGGGATACAAAAAA
>NW_008764456.1:0-516 GCF_000715545.1 Opisthorchis viverrini
AACAATATGGCAACTCAAAGAACAACTATGACATTCAAAATTTGTGGCATACAATGACGTTGAATTGTGTTATTTAGAAAGCTGGCATAACCCTTCCATCACAAATGCAGGTGGGGGTGACTATGCCAGCTAAATAATACGTTATACCACCGTGAATCGTCTGTAGCGAAAACGTTTCCCTTGAAATGTTTTATCGCAACTCATTTTAGGAAAAGCAATTAATCGAATGTATTGAGCGTGTTTGTTGTAGAATTAGAAAGTTCACGCGAAAACATAAGGTAATACTCACCAGCATATGTTGAGAAAAACACGTATTTTTCATTATTCTTTTACAAAATACACGTATATTTTAATGACCAGCGTAATAAATGGCCATTTACGTCACCGTCGTTGAAAAAGCCGCCTTCCTGAGCTGGCAAAATAATTTTGATGGATCCCCACGAAAAGAGTGGTGCACTGAACCGGAGCTTCTCTCTCTTATCAAAGGTCACCGACAGTACGCATTCGCGTCAGGCT
>NW_008764457.1:0-516 GCF_000715545.1 Opisthorchis viverrini
TTTTTCCTAATATAAGACTAGTGACAATTTTGAATAATTGATGAGCACAGTTAATTCTTGAAACCTATGGTTAGATTGCCCAGCACTGAAAGGTAAGATCGTGGGCCCTCTGGGATACCTTTTCTGCCCGTCCACGTCTGCTGGCAACAGATATACTGAAAGAGATCAAATGCGAGTATTATGTGTAGCTGGCAAGCCAATCGAAATGTGAGTGCACAGATAGCGGGAAAAGAACTGTACACATTATTCATTAATTTCGTTGCACACCCAACTTACGTCCGAAGTCCACCAGAAGAATAGTCGGCCACCGTAGCATGTTTGTCCTGGAAACACCTGCTGACTGTGTGAACAGGTACCCTTGGCGTTTTTAAACAATCACCTCCACCTCATCTAACGTCACATTTGGACGAATGCTTTGTGGTTAATCAGGAACGGCTTTGTTTTCATATGAGAGCGTGCACAGACAGAGAGCTAGCCTACGGAGTGGGCCAGACAGACCACTGTGCGGATTCATTC
>NW_008764458.1:0-516 GCF_000715545.1 Opisthorchis viverrini
CTCAGCGAACAAGCCAACGACCATCAAGCCATGCATCGAATTTCGGTGTCCCCAGCTGCAGCCATATTTGTCAGGGTCACTAACCATTGGTCTCAAGGTGGGGAGAGTTATCAACACAGATGCATTAACAGCAGTGTTTTCTTCTATGGTAAGGAGTTAGATTGCCAAACCGTGAGGGCAATATGTTTGATGGCCATCGGCTGCGTGGCAGCCATATTTGTCAGGGTCACTAACCATTGGTCTCAAGGTGGGGAGAGTTATCAACACAGATGCATTAACAGCAGTGCTTTTCATGCCCTGTTGCCCAAGTTATGGGTTGACTCCCGCTGGATTATCCCGTTTCGATACATGGCCGGGTGGGGAAAGGCCTATGAAGCGAACGCTTATTTGGTATAAAAAATACACGACCTAACCAGGGTGACTTGTGGATTGTGACCAGTTGGTCAATCGAGATGTCCTTACCTTTCCTGGAAACCTCAGCGTTACTGATCTGATGTTCCTAACAGGCCTGCGCAA
>NW_008764459.1:0-516 GCF_000715545.1 Opisthorchis viverrini
TCACAAGTGACCGTCTTCACATTTTCAATACTGGTTTCTTCCGAAACTAACGAACCACATGATGTTCAAGTGTGTCTACACAATTGCCCACTGGTACATGGATAGACAGACAAAAACGTATTGTTCAGTGTTCAAAATCTGCCGTTGTTAAGTTACTGTGTGTCAAAGTGACAACTTTTGGACAGATCAACTCCAAAGGAATCAGCGTATTATCCAGTTAGTCCAGATAACCAATCAGTTAATTGCGTCTCAGTTTTTTCCTCTATTAACAAGTTACAAAGTGAGTTCCACCTAGTGATTTATGACCTTGTTCAAGGAGTAGTAGATGACACTTAGTGTGAAAATCGTTGGAATGACATCGGTTCATTTCAAAACAAGGACGTTCAAGGCAACTTGACCGTATTTGACGTTATCTGCAGCGCCTCCATTCTCTTATGGGCTTGGGTATTAAGGAGCGATTCAGCTTGAACGATTCTATCATGAGTACTGAGAAAGCAAAAGGATGTATTTTTGAAC
>NW_008764460.1:0-516 GCF_000715545.1 Opisthorchis viverrini
CTTCGTTGCCGTACAATCACAATTTAATTGAAAGCACTTTTGTGAAGAAAAGAATAAAAGTTGGACAACGAAGGGACGTAATGCTCGCCTACCATACTCATTCCGAGGTGCCTAAACCCCCAGCCACTGAATCAGGCAATCTGGATGGAAAAGGACAACAACAACGCCATACCTTGCAACGTCTTCAAGCATGTACACAGTGGGTCACACAGACCCCATCCTGAAAGGCGACACCGCTCAGACTCTTCGTAATGTCTTTCATATCCCTATACCGACCTGTGCCACTCTGAATTGAGAATAGAGAACCACTCTCACTTTGGCAAATGATGATTTAGTGTGCGCAATACATGACTTAATCCCCACAGCTTCTGGCGCTAGACGAATTCTTCAGTGTGAGTCCCCGTTGCCCAGACAAACACTGGTTTGATAACTGTCTCGTTGCAGATCTGTGGGTATCAGCCTCCACAATCCATGGTTCTAAGACAGCGGCTATCGAAGACCTGGAGGCAGCTCACT
>NW_008764461.1:0-516 GCF_000715545.1 Opisthorchis viverrini
ACTGATTAGTCAGGAGCTGTGACCCAATCCACCATTCACATGCAAAGCAGGTGTCCTGGTCAATGGTATGCCCAGCAGCTTGTCGTTATGTGACCGACACCATCAATCGGGTATTGGTTGTCCCGGAACGTCGCGTACCACGTGCACGTTGTACCGGCCCCTAAAACAGTCTGTTTTGACGTCACACTTGAATGAACGGGTGACCTGGACACACGAACGTACAAATTTATCCAAATTTAACAAATTAATTTAAACCAAATTAAACAGCCCTCCATAACATGCTTCCACAATTTTTCTGGTGAGTTTACACCAGACAGAGGAACCGAGGTTTCAAGTATCAAGTTTCAAAGCATCAATGTATCGCCTCAGACACCGAACTTGCAAGGCCATCAGTGCTCCACCATTCGAAAACTGGGCGCAACCGACTTATCAAGTCTGGTCAACGCGCTACCAAGTACTAGATCTTCTTGTAAAGCTTTGAATAAACCAATATAGCCTCCCGAGAGAGACCACTTC
>NW_008764462.1:0-516 GCF_000715545.1 Opisthorchis viverrini
TTTTTTTGGGTGGCGGTGCTTTTCTGGAAAAGATTCCATTTTTGGGCCACCCCTATGTTTCCTGCATTCCAAATTGGACATGAAAAAACAACGCTATCCCCGGTAGACAGTAACCCCAAAGACCTGGTACATTGGCTAGGCCATCTTAGTTTGCGTTGCTGGATGTAATCCCTGACTTAAGTACTTACTGCTTCACCAATAGCTGGTTTTCCGTCAGAAATTCGGAAACTGAAAACAAACGATGAGCCCTCATATGGACGAGGTCGGTAGTGGATTGGTTTGGAATTCTCATCAATCTTACAATGTCACCTCAAAGCAAATAGTTCGCCAGCTCAAAAACTATTCAACTCGACGTCAGCTCTTGTACAGTAACTCTAATGACGTATATTCTAAACAAATTTCTCGTTATAATACATGCTTTACTTTACATGGTTTTACTTTACTTTGCAACCAACGGCTGAAGAAAACATAATCAGTGCGTGAGTACTCATCATCATCATGATCATCGACAGTATG
>NW_008764463.1:0-516 GCF_000715545.1 Opisthorchis viverrini
AGTTTTGCTTCCCTGTCCAGTAGTCTGTAGCCGTTCAGTTGGCAGTTTCCAATAAATGACTCCCCAGCGACGGCCCTCTTCTTTTTATTTGGTTCCATCAACTCTATAAACAAGAAATAATTGTGGGCACCTCAAGTGCTCATGGTTACTGCTCGTCTATATCAACATGAATGAATTCTGACCTCTGTCGTGAGATGTCGATATTCTCTGCCGCTAACCTACAGAAAAACGACTTCGCAAATCGTAACTCAAATCAGTCCGAACAGGAACAGATTCGTAGTAAAACACGGGTGGACGCATGAGCACCCACGTCACGTCCAATTGTGCAATAAAGCCATGGATAGCGGTGTTGGTACTCTGTTGGAAAGTGACGACAGGTGTAATAGGGTTTGGTGGTGAAATGATGGAACGAAGACATACCGTCGTCATTACATGTTAGTCTGAAGACTGAACTACCGCAGCTCCAGGTTACCACAATCCGATTGGCAGAGAAATGACGACGTTAAAACCTTTCAA
>NW_008764464.1:0-516 GCF_000715545.1 Opisthorchis viverrini
AGCCTCAAGAATAGCGAAACTGGTCATGGATGCTGCAGTTTCCAGCAGTCTTATGAGTAGTATGTCCCATCAAGAAAACAAGGTGCGGCTGTTACGTTTTGGCCAACTAGACACTATAACAACAGGGAAGAGGAACTAAGCTTTGAAAACGGAGGCCAAAAATTTCTAAGTTATTTAGAACTAAGTGTACCGAAGGTCCGAAATTCATCGCGTATGAAGTGAAAAAACCTCATGTTGCAAAGTGATAGGAGTTCAGTTCAACTACAACCTTCACGTTTTCAATAATCGGCAATCAACACAGCCGTTCACCGGATATGTTTTAGCAACGATGTTCCGGTATACACAGAACTTCTAGAGCATCACGTTGCGCGCTTATTGGGCGGGATACGACGGCCAATCTAGACTACGTGCAAAAAAGCTCATTGTCCCTCATGCTTATCACTAAAAAAGAGCGTTTTCGCATGCGCTGATCACAAAAATTCACCCGGACTGTTCAGCCCTTTGATCCACGATCAC
>NW_008764465.1:0-516 GCF_000715545.1 Opisthorchis viverrini
TATTAGTCAGGATTTTAAACACAGTTTTACATACATGCATGCGATATTTTCAGACTGTCACCATGGCTTTCCGGTACCTTGCACGTTTTTCTCAAACATCCTCAAATTGGTGCATCAGACTTTCTAGCTGTGATATTTTTAGGCATAAAAGTCGCTTACCCCTGATATCTTCCCCTTGTAGAAGTAGAGAGTGATATTTCCATGGGGAAATTTGACACGGACGTATAACCATCATTCGTAGACCGGTTATTCGCTGTGACCAAATACGGTAACCGTTATAAGCGACGGTCTGCCTCGAGATTAATTTACTTAGTTTCAACAACATGAAATATTCAAAATTTTATACCATAATGGTTGAAATATTTATGGAGAGATAGCGGAAATATGCACAGCTTTCTTCCCTCTTTTAAACGAATGAATCAGTTACTGCACCGTTCACATTAGGAGTCGTATCTTCAACTAAATTCTTTACCAAAAATCTCTAAAATCTCTGATCAACAGTTGCAAAGCACGAAC
>NW_008764466.1:0-516 GCF_000715545.1 Opisthorchis viverrini
AAGGCATTTGAGAAGACCTTAATTCAATAACTTAATTCAATAACTTTGTGATATTTATGCGTTCATCCAGTAATCGAAGCACCAACACTATTTTGCGTTACGAATGGGTGTACTACAAATGCAGCAGGCGNTCCAAGAAAAACGGAAAGCCGTGGAATCCGAAGAAGCTAGTAAGCCGAGCGTAATTTCTAATAAAAAAAGTACGCGAAGCACCAGCTGCCCAGTGCGGTTTTGTCTACGGAGGCAAAGGGACCAACTAGCAGTCACCTCCTATTTCCTTGAACAGAACCACAAGTTGTCAAAGTTTCTGTTCGACTGGCTTCCATTTAATCGACGGCTAACCGAAGACGAGTTAGACACCCGCAAGGCCCTTCTGAAATATGGAGCACCCTCGTGTGAGGTGCGGTAGTTTGTGGAGGATGAACTCGGCATGATTCATACCACTAAGGATATACACAACTACAGCTGGAGGTGTCGACCGGCTATGTTTAGCAATTGCCGCATAGTTGGGTTTTA
>NW_008764467.1:0-516 GCF_000715545.1 Opisthorchis viverrini
CACATGTTCCGTAGTTGGTCGTGGAGACTCGTGGACCTCGGATGACTTCTTGTTCTCTGCGCGCGAATGTGTTTTCGAACCGAGTCGCATCTTCATTACTTGTGTCCCGTGTGAAAGGACGGGTGTTCGTCCACGTTTGATAATTGCACAAACACAAATACCGCTTGACCTGATGTTGTTGAAGATAGTGATCATGACGTGTAACGCAGGTGTTAGCCTCGTAAACAAAATGGATGGGAAATTACAGTGTATATGTTGTTGGCTGAGTTTGTAAGTGAGACAGGAAACGGTACGTGATTTGGGTGTTTGTGACGCATGAACTAGCGAGTGAAAACTCCATTAATAGATGAGTCACTCGTCATTGACAACGTTCTTGTGCAGACCGTGCCATCTACCAAAGAATTGGTTAGCTCGTGGCCGCACCTTAAGGGAGCCAACTTTGATATGCTGCCTGAAGACGAAGCATGTATCCTTCTTGTATGTGACGTATCCGAAGAGCACTCGGTATTCGATTGG
>NW_008764468.1:0-516 GCF_000715545.1 Opisthorchis viverrini
CTCTATATACACTTCCACACGTTCAGATTTTTGCGGTACAGTACCAGTACACTAATGAAGATAGTGCTATAATGCATGAGTATATGTTGGCTAATGGACTGAGGTGATTCAATCCCGTATCAGCTGTGATCAATGTCATGAATGTTGGGGAATTCAGTTTAGTTGTCAGTTAATTTCTTTTTGACGGAGCATGGGTTTCCATAAACGGTCAGCCATCGCATCTGAGCTTTTTAGTAGTAGAACTAAGCTACACTAAGCTAATCCAGCGTCCTTTGCTACAAAATCAACCATAATTTGAGAACATTGCCCTCTGAGCATCCGAATTCCTAAATCTGCACACGCATTCTGATATCAGCTATGCCTTGAAAACCAAACATAACGGAATGTGCATTTGCTCCGAGCGACAGAACAAAACAGCGAACGCTTGTATGAATGATTCTCTGGCGTGAGGGAAGTAGCCTGTCAACCAAAGCAATTACCGAGAGCCACTTGTTGTCCGTTGATTTCAACCACATG
>NW_008764469.1:0-516 GCF_000715545.1 Opisthorchis viverrini
CACACAGACTGCCTCATGCCACCTGGACTGACGCAGCGAGGCGAAGCTCCTGGAGTGCCTATCTGGGCAGTAGTATACCGTGGCGTAACAAGAACTGTTGTTCCTCCTAGTGTTGTCCTATGCTAGTGACAAGCATCAATATTCACCCGACTTTTGTTTAAACCATGTGAAGCATGCATGTTTATACGAATCTGACCACAACTAACCGCGGCAATTGATTTTTCGTTTTCAAGCGTTGCAAACACATTATTAATGAAACATGATGGTAAGGTACGTGTGAAGCTCAGCGGAGCTGTCATGCGTGTCGCAGGATCTTGCATTCCAATGGATGCATCACACCACCCGTGTTCTGAGATTCTTTCTGAACGACAAAATTGTTATTTGTTTACAAAGCCTCTTGTGATATGCGTACTTTTGATAATTTCGGCGTCACCATTGTGAACAAGACTGCCTGAGTATCAGTAGTAGTGGTAGTTTTGCCTCCAATTCGTCAGAATAAAATGAAACGTTTTCATA
>NW_008764470.1:0-516 GCF_000715545.1 Opisthorchis viverrini
ATATTAGAGAGCGACACAATGGTTGACAATATTTTTCTTCGGTGGAAATTGAATCTTCCCTCCGAGGAGGTTGTTTCAAGTCATCTTCGACTGGCCGATCAAATTTAACGGACGTGTTTGGTGTCGATCATGCTGTCAGTAAAATCATAGATTCGCCACACGTTCAGATGAGCATGACCGCAAAACATGCACTGAACGCACAACAAAGGATGTCTACCGGACCCGTTCCAGAAGGCACTATCATCCGTCGCCCTCAATGTAATCCAATACTTTATGGGCAGCAAGGCACATTGGCAGATAACCAATACTGTAGGCAACCAAAAGTGATTAATTATCACATGTCCCAATTTGCCGTTACATTTATTGATAGCCACAGGTTCTTTTCGGTATTTTGGACTAAGTTGTGTCATTCCAGATCATTCTCGTGGTAGCTTAACGCCTCAGCTCTGGGCGCTCGAGCATCCAGCGAAAAATTTCTCTCTCCCAGCAACATATTCCGAGCTTTAAATTCGTCAG
>NW_008764471.1:0-516 GCF_000715545.1 Opisthorchis viverrini
GAAAACATTATTCAGAACGATTACTGGTTGTCTGAAATGAGAGTTGTTCACGTAGAAAGGTGGTAGGAATGTTGTCATATTTCCTAAATCATCTTATAACAAGACATCGTATGCACTTGAGTAGATTTGCTGTCAATGCGTACAAAAGCGGATTTATACCGGAAGTTGTCAGCACGTGCGGAATTATGAAATTGCGAAATTGGTTTAAACGCTTTCTGTTCGGCATGTTCACGGCGAAAGGGATGTCGCAAAATGATTTGGCCCAAGTCCAGTTTGGCGTGCCGCTGGAAAAGTGAATGGGATATTTTGTTATGAAAGCAAAGAGAATCGTAACTCGAAGGGTTCGGAGATGGGTGATAGGTTGCAACAGAACTGTCCACTGCTTCACATACGGGACTACAGAAATCGTCGATGGACAATTTCAGTCGTACTACACAACGATCAGGGCAACTCGCTACAGAGGAACAGACTAATGCGTAAGAAACAGTTCTGAATATGCTACTCATAAGATTGCTG
>NW_008764472.1:0-516 GCF_000715545.1 Opisthorchis viverrini
ATTTACTCTTACCTTTGCCAATGTGGCCCAAACTATGTTGGTTGTACGTCTCAGTGCGCGTCCTGGAAGATAGCTGTGTATCTGTCATTATTTAATGAAATCCGTCATGTTAGGCACTCAATAAACGGGATTGAAGGTCATTTAATCGATACGAATTACCTTGTAAATCCCGCTTTAACCGTTCTCCATGATTTGTCAAGTGCTACCCAGAGTTCCCAAGGTCATGCTTCAAAATTCACTGGCAATGACTGAAAAATGTTAGATGAAAGCATTGACACTGCCTTCGTTGACCAGTCACATTTCGCCAAACGTTTCCAGCTAAGTGATATAATCGAATAGGTGTGTTGCATCCCTGAACAGAGTGGAACTCAAAGCAGTGCAATTGGAACATTAATGGTTTCATTGCTTAGATGCCTCACTTGAACAAACTATAAGGGTCTACAGTGGAACTCAGTTTCAGAAATCTGAGGCAGTGAAAACTAGCCTTGCAGAAACGAGGTTGTATTTTATAGTATA
>NW_008764473.1:0-516 GCF_000715545.1 Opisthorchis viverrini
ATATGGCCGTGCTTCTACCATAAGAATCGTTACACATCTCTGTCGGATTCGGGTACCTTCGCTTGACGAACCATTGACGCAAGAGCTACCGTAACCACGTTCCTGTACTGGCCGAAACGAAGAGAGACTAAGAGTAGACTATTCGCGATGTCTGGATCATTGAGCAGCTGTGACTTCAGTGAGTTCCCTTGGACATGACATGCACGATCGGGGACATCTCTCACCTCACTAGGCTCGTGAGAGTGGACCACCGTATGACGTGGCAAGTACCAAACTCGTCCAGTGCGTTCAGTCTTGGGATGGTGACTGACAGGTTTGGCATATCCTTTGACCAGGTATTCATTAATGGCCTTCATATCGAGATCGTGATGTCCGTCCCTGGTGAATCCCTTACCAAATGGCTGAGTCTCTCGCGAGCAACGAGATAATTTGATGGTAAGGTCGGACAACCAGGACAGAGCATTTCATGACGTCCATCCGTCGGTCCCAGCGAAGACTCTACAACAGATAATGTCT
>NW_008764474.1:0-516 GCF_000715545.1 Opisthorchis viverrini
GCGGCTTCCTTCGTTCATGAGCACCTGGCACGTAAAGGCCTGCTTGTTTCATTAACTGCCTTTCTTCCTCTGTACGTCAAACGTTTGTTCGTCGCCTGCATAATCAATCCCGCTTGTGTGCTGCCACAGGCTTACGCTTTTGCAATTCCGTCTTGATCACCGGGTCACATAGTTGGCTAAGACTGACCGAGCCCCCAGCAACATGGTCTGGGAACCCCAGAAGTTATCTGCTCCCCGAACAAATATTCATCAACCTGCACCAAAGCATCATGTGGCTCCACTGATCCCGTCCTCATCATCTAAGTGATTATAACCTTATAACCAATCCCTTTAGTTTGTTCCAAGAAGTCTTTCAAAGCCGAAAGGCCAAGCCCCTAACCCCTCGCCGGTTGTTGGTCAATAGACTGTTCCAAAGTAATTTCCGACTGTTCAGTAGTACTAACTGATACCTTCTTCCCAACCTTCTTCTTCAACCGAACAACTGTCTTCCCCCACCATTGCCAGTAGGAATCCAGG
>NW_008764475.1:0-516 GCF_000715545.1 Opisthorchis viverrini
TAGATAAGAATAGCGCTCACTTCTGGAGAGAGCAGAGGGGAGAAAGCCTGTGTCCAGAGCTTCATTTCCAGTAAGTAACCTCAGTTCCTAACACGAGTGGATGAAGCCGGTATACTGCGAAACAGAATAGTCGTTGGCGATGTGATACCAAGAGAATACTAGTTTGTAAGCTATCAGCGTAGAAACCACCAGTCGTAATCGTTTCGTCCCAAATGAACACGCCAACAATTTTGAACTATAATAAAAAACTACAGGAAGCCAACTGCCTGTGAAACGTTACAGGGGCTGTCCGTTATTCAGCTATGATGGAAACCGTGGGGAAGTTGGTCCTGACTACTATGGTTTTTGTTACTGATAAGACAATCACGAATTCGACAGGCGTCCACTGATACTCAGTTACCAAGTTTCTGATCAAATGCAGGAATCAATGGCTCAAGGTCTAAAGCCACTTTACAGTGGCTGTCAAATTACAATACGTCGCGATCAGGTGGGCTTTACTGACAGGGACTTCGTTCA
>NW_008764476.1:0-516 GCF_000715545.1 Opisthorchis viverrini
TCCCCTAGTTTCAATATAGACGTGGTTTCTTTGTAGAGTATGGACACTCTGACCAGATTTTGCCTATGGCTGGTTACTTTCGATTTCTAGATTAAACCGATTGACCGACGTTTTGGGTAACTTTGAAATTTCATCACTGTGACGTCCCACTCTGAACTTTTCTCCACAGGTAGTTCCGTTTCCTGATGTTTTTTGGTCAGTTGATCGGTTCTGACCAAATGGTTTCATTGAATTTACGTTCTTACGTTTACGCGTAGACGGAATTAAGTTGTTGGTGCTTCATTAGTGAATTCGATACAGATCTTGTAGAAGCTTCATCTGGTGCTGGGTGTTGCCGCGTTTCGAGAACCTGGTGCCCGTTTTGATCCTCATGTACAGAACCAAGGGAAAATTGATCGTATGTAGTCAGATTTGCAGTGGAATGTTCAACACAATATCTATGTATGCATCAGTTTACTCGGTACTGTCTTTGATTCGAGGTCACCTTTTGCAACGCAGTGGTTGGTTTTCCGATCA
>NW_008764477.1:0-516 GCF_000715545.1 Opisthorchis viverrini
AGATAGATAGATAGTTAGATAGATAGCAAATTGGATAGTTAGATAGTTAGCTAGACTGACTTATAGTTAGATAGATAAATGAATAGATGAATAGATATATAGATAGCTAGATAGATAGTTGGATAGAAAAATAAACAGTCAAACAGACGGACAGACAGAAAGATGGACGGGAAGGTGGATAAATATAGAGACTGCGCAGGTTCGCCTTAACAGTAAGTAGGCTAGGAAGACAATTCTCCCAGTGGGCATCGACAAAGCTCTTGTTAACGGTACGCGTTGCACAATAGCTTCCCTCATTCTAGCGGAAGATAGAAGACACTCCTCTTGGGTGCATTTGTTCTCACGGTATCGACGCCCGATGGAGGCCACAACAGAAGAAGACCACGAAACAGCACGGCGAGAACTGCAACGTGCAATTAAGGTTTGTAATTTCTCTTACACGAAATAGCTACTCAATGCACGATATGAGGATCGTTCTAAATAAGAATTGATTTGTTTATTGGAGAATACGTGTTG
>NW_008764478.1:0-516 GCF_000715545.1 Opisthorchis viverrini
GAGAGGCGGAGGTCGGGTTCGAATCACGATGGTCGCCAGTAGAAATGAACAATGCAGTTTCCCATAGATTGGTTGAGTCCATTCAAATTAGTGAGTAAAATAGCTTGGTAAACTTACCGGGGCCGCAGGTTGGTGAGAAATTTTTGCTTTCCGTTTGATATTGAGTATAAATAAGTTAGTTGCCTGAAATTCAAACTGTAACGAAATGCAATGGGAACAAGGTATTGAGAAGTATACTGTCCAAATTGTGGTCAAACTCCTTCTAAAGGAGTATGACTTCTGGGGAGGAAGAGGTTTCTTCCAATCCCCAGGGTATAAAGCTCAGAGTTGTGAAAATTGATCTTACGAGTGCCCGCTTTCGCAAGATGCATGCACTCTGGGGAAGTTACTGTCGAGGTTTTCACTTTGCTTGCTCCTAACTTAGGGTCATCTGGTTCGGAAACGAGACACCATACTTCCGTCGGTCCCCACCGCATTTCGACTATTTTATCACCATGGAGTCAACAACACGTCTCA
>NW_008764479.1:0-516 GCF_000715545.1 Opisthorchis viverrini
CACAATGAAGTACACAGAGATGTGACAATTCCCCAAATGAATAGTCGCCATTTTCGGGTGTAGAATTAACGGCTTCATGTCTAGTCTAGCCTGAGACCTTAAGTAGGACGTGCACAGATGGATATGTATGATAGTGATGGACCAATGTGCTGCTAGCATGATTTATTAAAGGCAAACAAGACACCAGTCGTCGAGCTCGCTGAGATGGCACTGTGAAAGTTTAGTCAGGAAATCACCGATAACTTCCGCCCCAAAACTTGTGATAAAATGAACACTCCGTATTCGGAAATCAGGTTTTGATCCATTAAAATTCAACAAAAATATTGTGCACATGATGGTATATTTTTCTGATACCACGAAGATCATTCATCGGCTAACTCACAACCCAAATGTGAATCCAACCAAACTACTAAAGTAAGCTAATGCAAATGACCGTGATTCATATAGTGATAGAACCAAGTTCTGTTCTTGAATGTGGATGACTTAGATCTGAATTTGTCACACGGTGAAATTTGA
>NW_008764480.1:0-515 GCF_000715545.1 Opisthorchis viverrini
CAAGGACGAAATATCCGGGTTCAACATGAGGCAAAATCCTACCCCAAATCAATCTATCGTGAATGTTAGTCATGCCCACTAACCAACAGTATAAGACTAAACACTCAACACTGATTAAGTCGGCCAGTCTTAAAAAATTTCATACATTGATTCCCCGACTGACTTAAAACCTAATCAAACTGCTTACTCACTCAATTGACTTGACGAAATGTCTGTGCCGAAAGCCAAATTTGCCCAAATGAAAATCCACCGATTGTGTACCAAAGACCTCCGAAACAATGACTTCCCAATCGGTTGCAAATAAACTTATTTTCTTGGCCGGGACCCATCGAGGTTTAACCTATAGAACTGTCATTGACATGCATGTTATCAACAAAGTTGAACGTTGAATCTTCGGATTATTGCCGGATTGACTCCTTCTGGAGATTCATTAAATGCTGTAGTTGTGAGCGGTTCTAAGCTTGACAGTATAGACTGGCTTTAGTGATTGGCGATACATCCAGTGTATACTCAGA
>NW_008764481.1:0-515 GCF_000715545.1 Opisthorchis viverrini
ACAAACACCATACTTGAGATAGGACTATACTGTGTACACCTGTCAGAGATGGTATCCCAATGGCAGTATCTATGAAAATAGATAAATAAGCAGCTACCCACAAAATACAGACATATAGGTTCCAAACCACTGATCCCCAACACATCACATCGACACACTACCGACTGAGATACCTAAGACACTTACTCACTGTCGCCTTGGCCATTTGAAAATCGCAGAGATTGCAACAACCTTGCCCACTGGATGGACAACCGGTATGGGCCAGCTTCATTACAGCTCTATCTATGAAAAATATTCTCTTGTTTCTGCCACAATTTTCTGGATATTTTATTTGGGACACAACTGCAAGTTTACCGAAAAAACGATCCACACGGTCCACATCCTGGCCACACATTTTGACCCGTTAGGTTCACCTGACCACGTTCCCTATGCCCTTTCCAAGCGACCCTACTTCGTAGCACGTAATAACGTGACCGTAACGAGGCCTTGAGAACCAGAAGTAAAATTACAAAGGA
>NW_008764482.1:0-515 GCF_000715545.1 Opisthorchis viverrini
GCGATCAGAATTGAGGCAGGGAAAGTCAAGTTAATAAAGCCTGTTCCAGCCTCCGCAACATTCATTCCTGTGACGCCACATTTTCTGCTTACATTTCCGATTCCATTTTTAGTGCGTCGCCACAGTACACTGCCAACAAACATGAGACAAGGAATGCTAAATGTCAAGAACCCTTTGTATCAGTCTATGCTACTGGCTTTGTGTTCTCTTCACTCACTTCGTTTATGCTTCTTTTCATCCGGCCAAAATAGGACGAAATACTCAAGGGTTATATTCCAACCTCGGTTTTAGGAGGGATTTTTCGATGGCTACCACATCCCCTGTTTTTCCTCCGCAGACTTAAGAAGAGAGAGTAAGAACGCCAAATCTATCTGAGTAGTTACTATCTTGAGTATATTTACCAACCTGCAAGCTGCCCTTTTTGGTAGTTACACTTTGTCCTCTGTACGTTGGTGTACAAGGAATCGCTACATTTATTAAGGCATGCACAGCTTATAGTGCCAGTATTTTCCTCA
>NW_008764483.1:0-515 GCF_000715545.1 Opisthorchis viverrini
CAAATAAATTTAGTTTTCACAGTAGGACGGTTCACATCAGGACTGCCACGGAGTTATTCCGTTATTTGCTCTTGACGGTTGTGGTGTCCAACATACTTTGTGGCAAATGATGTTTTGCACACTTCCGTTTTTCATTTCTACACAAGAAAACTTGTGCAAAATTTCCGCAGAAAGCGTGCATCTCTGTGAAATTTGGAGTACAATTGTACCATGTTAGAACTCCAGTCAGCCTGGAGAGCGCATGCGGTTTGCAGAAAACAGTTGGATGACTGATAAAAAATGAATTTCTTTTCATTAATTTACATTTAAGCAAGTCACGCCCCAGTGCCCGGAGTCTAAAAAGACACCAGCTTTACTGAATAGCGTTTGATGCTTCGAAATGTTGTATTGCGCTGGATATCAAAAACACAAAAGAATGCGACTAGTCCCTAAACTTGGTTGTTTTTTATCACATCCCAGCGATTAAATTGACTGTCACAGTTGATAAATCATTTGAACCTCAGTATCGGTCAGTA
>NW_008764484.1:0-515 GCF_000715545.1 Opisthorchis viverrini
TACGTTTTCCGTCTTCCACCCTCCGTCGCTCGAATTTGACTAATTTCTCCATAGGTCCCAAATCTAGGACTGACGCCCTGCACCCCACTCAGCGGCAGCTTGTGTGCCTCCGTGTTCAGTCACAACCCTTAACACTCCGAAATCTGTTTTTAAACCCCGAAAGCCTGTTTTCTTTGACAACTTCAGTGGTTGGACACCGAAGCAAGCAGGTTAGCAGGTGACCCTTGCTCTTACGCTGGATAATATTTGCATTGATGTATGTTGTCTGTCAGAAACAAGGACACTGGACGCAAGTACTGTGATCAAACTGAATGCCGCCTCGCTCTCTTACAGGTTCCGGCTGCGCACCTCTGGTGATGCAGTGGTCACTTCAGCTGAATGTCCCGGGCTGGGTACTCTATTGAGCGAATGATCGGGAGCGTCTCTGCTTGATTGGATACCCATTGGTAGTCGCCTCTGCACAGTTCGTTTAGCAACATCTATGAGAGAAGCTAGAGGAAGTGAGGTCCATCGCA
>NW_008764485.1:0-515 GCF_000715545.1 Opisthorchis viverrini
CTAGGCACTGGAAGGGTGTTACAGCTGAGGTAGCGCAATGAAGGTGAAAATTGGAGACTTAGTGCGGAAAAGCACTACTCCGTGTGAACTATGCCCAGGAATGGCGTATTAACGTCTTGGAGCAGCGGCGAACCAGGCACATCGTGCATTAGTGGGTCTAAACAAATACACTTTGGGAGTCTTGATCAACACGAGTCTATCACAGTGACAGACAATAGTTGGTTAAACAGTCAGACAGGGGCAGCATGCTCATCAATGGAATCGATTACGTGACGTATTCTGTAGGTTTTTAATTAAACGATGGGAGAATCACGTGGACCCCAGCCAGAAAGACTCAAATGACCAACACTCATTTCGACCGTGGTCTCATTGCGATCCTGTGACAGTCACTATTTCCGTCATAAAGTTTGGAATAAAAAACAGGGCTCCCTTGATAGAGGATGTTTGGGTATGAGTGGTACATTTTCTAAGCACCTTAACTTGATATGTTCTGTTCGCTACAGTGGCGGCTCCGA
>NW_008764486.1:0-515 GCF_000715545.1 Opisthorchis viverrini
CGAAGAAATTAGATAGGCACTATCTGAATTTACAGCCGCCCTTGATCAGAGGATATAAAGAAGTAATGGGAACGAGGGAGAGAGTGCGTGTTTGACGGCCAGAGAGAGCCTCATGTGGCAGTAGAAGGCCAGTTCGTGCTCCGGTGTATACCAAAGATCTCGTTAAATTTACAAGCAACTGGATTGTTGATCGTTAGACTGTAGAGGAGATCGATGGTGAACCCAGAGCAAGATTCACAGCTCATTCTCAGTTTGGTTCCACCCAACTGCACAGTGATTGTGACGCGACGCTCACAAACAAATTTCAAAATTCAGTAAACAGATCAACACCCTCCAAAGCTATAGTGCTTCAAGTCGCCATTTGTTTTCATTTCTATTTGTATCATCTGGCACAAGGTTATATAGTTTTAGGAAACATTAGGAAGCTATGTTCATAACTTTACTGAGCGAAAATTCTACCGCAAATACCTTCGTCTGCCCAGCCGCATGACCCCTTAACTGTCTGCCTTACCCAC
>NW_008764487.1:0-515 GCF_000715545.1 Opisthorchis viverrini
GATATTTCCATCCATAGTCCATCACTAGAGTTATCTTCAACACGGGACTCAATTTACACGTGTTCTGGTTGAGCACTGTGGAGCATAACATGGAACCACTCTACTCGCACGGAACATCCAGATTCCGGAAGCGGAGGCGTATTTGGAACGCAACATTTCTGGTCGACAATACTCAACGATCTTTCAACCCTAGCTCTTGTGCGCTTTGGTTATGATTCAAAATAACTATTTGGCTAGCAAGCGCCATTCATGTGACCGTATAACCGTAATCAAAACTGGAAATTCATTTGGTCTTGAGTTCATGATCATCACATCACTGTCTACTAACAGTCGAGTGTTATTGGATTAGATTCAGTTGGCAGCGGATCAGAAAACCTGTCACAAGCATCCGTCACGAGCAAGAAAATCAACGGGTCCGTGGAGTCGAATACTTCTTCTGTACGTTCGGTGAGAAATCACTCCTGAACTCCTGACGTATCTGGTGTGACGCACTGATCAAGCACCATTCACGGCAC
>NW_008764488.1:0-515 GCF_000715545.1 Opisthorchis viverrini
AAATGTTTGAACTGAAAGCATTTTATAGACCCATTTCGGGGGTGGCAGACAGTGAACAGTGACAACAAACAGACCAGTCCCTTCCAACTTCCAGGGTTTGATGGCGCTGTTCATTTCCATAAAGCGTAACTTGTCAAAACCTTTTTGTTCTCTCGACTTATCAGGGATGCAGGATGACCGAAACGAATTTTCAGGAAATCGATTCCACCTTCATGATATTTTTAGTCTGATGGGGTGTGAAACTGGACGGCAAGTTTGTCGAACAACACACATCTCACTATTTATTCTAATGAGAACTCCACATTTCGGAACACTGACTGACCGATTGACTGTCTGAAATACGTGCCCAGCCATATAAAACTCTTGAGTACATATACCGGAGATGAATGTTCCCCCTCCCCTCATAGTATGTGATTCCTAAATGTTGTTTTATCTCCAACTTTCTCGGTACATTTTTTAAGAATTTGAAGGAACAGTTTTGCTCTTCACTAAGACTATTGCTCAGGTTTACATTG
>NW_008764489.1:0-515 GCF_000715545.1 Opisthorchis viverrini
TCTACAAAGGTGAAACCACATAGTTTTGCTGAAATGAGAAATGCCAAAACAACATTCCAAAAAACTAACTGGAAACGTTTCTGCGACACGTTGACGCAGGCGCTCGAAATAAGCCGTTTCCAGTCGGCGTTTCACACTAACCAAACCGGGGCTCCACATTTTTTGTCCCCGTCCCTCATCAGTCCACAGAGTGACCTACAGTCAAAATGATCTGTTGTCACTTTGTTCATAACCAGACATTTCTGTCATTTATCGTAGAGTTTAACTTCTACTCGGCCAATAAACTGCCTGGATGACTTATATGGAAGTGTCCAAAACAATCGTAAAAACAGAAAACCGGTAGTGCGGGAGACTCATTGCTGATGGCTAAGCTGATACTCATCGTGTTGTTTTTGAACAATGGACCGAATTTTAACAATTATCAGATCAGTTCAGCTGTAACGGGTTCGGAACCACGTAGGGGAAAAGCTAAGTTCAGCAGTGAACCATCACAGCAACACGCTGATCTGAGGGTA
>NW_008764490.1:0-515 GCF_000715545.1 Opisthorchis viverrini
CGCTGTATTCAGTCACTGATTACACGGAATGACGTAGTCTAACGCGTTAGATATAGCACGCCTTTGAACAAGAAGGAGAAGCACTCACAAATCAACGAAAGGATGAAAAATTCGTAATACTACCAGCGGACAAAGGACGCATCACGGTGATAATGGACAAGCCAGATTACATTGAAAAGGCCAAACAACTGCTAAATGACACCACGACCTACAAACCAACTGATCATGACCCAACTTCAAACATCGTCAATCGAATCAACACGGCGCTTAAGAAACCGCAAGCCACACACGAGATGACCAGACAGGAACGATGGAAAATGAAAGCCGGTGATACCAACATTGCACAATTCTACGGACTAATAATGGTGTACAAAGAAGGAACTCCACTTAGACCAATCGTTTCACTTCCGGGAATCCCAACGTACAAACTTGCAAAAGACTTATGGAGAAGAGTAAAACACTTAATCTGCGGATCGGAACACATACTCAAAAATGCAGGTCAATTCCTACGCAGA
>NW_008764491.1:0-515 GCF_000715545.1 Opisthorchis viverrini
TGGCCACTCTTCACTAGGTTTCTAGCTTTTCACTTAGCAAGCAAATGCACGAACATCTTATACCCTCTTGGATTCATACCCGATTAATCACACTGGAAGTAACCGTGGAGATGGAAGCCGGGACAGCGATCATGGAAGGCACCAACGGAAGCTGGAGCGATGTGCAGCATATTTTCCCAGATCATTGAAAACCTCATCACGCTCTGTGAATTTGGTTACATTCTAATCGAAGATCACGTTCGGATCTCAAATTATTGTCGCCTGGAATCTAAAGGTTCCTGGTCATCATCTACACAAGTTACCAAACTAGTTCAATGCAGTTGAACAATTTTCTCAACTCAAATGTTCGCTGAAGTTCGAGAAATCTGGTGACCTTTCGAGTCACGTTCTGAAATTTACAATAACGTTAAATCGTCCTCTAAGGTGGGTGATGAGGAGCGGTCATCGCGTTGCAATCGTCGTCAGCAGTAATTTGTGACTGCGAGCGAGCACACACACACACACACACACACACA
>NW_008764492.1:0-515 GCF_000715545.1 Opisthorchis viverrini
ATGCCGATTTCTCTGGAAAATCAGAAAATCTGGACAGAGCTTTGCACGGAAATCCGTTTATTAGTAGCGACGTTAGGTCGGGATATTCAAACTTCAAACCAATCCACATTGTGCACCACTGGTAATGACCTTGACTATGAGTAGCTGAACGTGAAGTGCACATGAATGCACCAAATCGTGTGATCTCACTTAAAGAATGGACCCGGAGTAGGTTAATGGAAGAACATTAAAAAACTGAATCGATTTTAAACCCATCAATTGCCTATCTATCGCCTTAGCTGTACAGACCAATCTGCTCTGCGAGATAAGGCATTTATGCTACCCAGAGTTAAAGTTCGGATTGTTTTCACCTGTCAAAAAGACCCAAAGGATGCTGTTTGACTATTGTAAAGCTGACAAAAAGCAGCCAGGCGAAAGGACCAGTAGCATTATCGGAATTCAATAATGACAGAAAGCTTCTGATTCAGGACTCTCTGAAAGTGCGCACGTCTCAAGTAAAAGATGGTCACTGCAGA
>NW_008764493.1:0-515 GCF_000715545.1 Opisthorchis viverrini
CACATTATTGTTTGGTTCCTTTCAATCCGTGTCTCTTCAATACCGCAACCAAACTACGGATAGACTTTCCGTCTTCCGGTGCCGGCCAACACTTGCGTTGACTTTTTTGTTTGTTTGATTGCCTCGATAACTCGCAAGGTAGGAATGCGAAGGTCATCCCTGTAAAATCAGCCTGAAGCAAATGTGCTAGCAACATTGAGTTTATGCGGCGGCGCGTCATATTGTGTTGAGCGCGCTGATAAATTTTACCTTGCAATGACTGCCACTATTCAGTGATGAATCCCTTTTTTGTTCTTCGCTTGCGACCACTGAAGTGATTTCTGGTCCTTACTCTTCCATACCAGTTGTCGTTCAGTGGAGGTTCGTGCATTGATTTCATCCTTTCAGGCCCAGTGATTTTCAACGGCCGAACTGCCAATCTCAGTTGCGGACTGGCGTCCAAGAACTTGTCTCTACACAGGTAGCCTTAGTACTGCTGAAGAGCAACCAAACTAATATTCCATTATTCATATCCA
>NW_008764494.1:0-515 GCF_000715545.1 Opisthorchis viverrini
TACATTCGAGTTTCAAATGCGTTACAAGCCAGAGGTTCGAAGTTCGCGCTCCTCGCAACTGAAGGCTGCGTCGGTTCGACTCAACTGCACTACTTTATGCCTTCAGTTCATGAGGTCCTGTCTTATACTTCAGGGTTGAGTTGTTTGGTTGCATCGCCGGATACGCGCATCAAAGTTCTTTATTAGGACGTCGAGTAAGTGTAAGCTCCCTTATCGAACCTTCTTCTCCTCCAAGTAAACATATTGCTTACTTATAGCCTGTTTGAACAACGTTTGACCGACAGGTTTTCTTTGTTGATCCAGCTAACACATGGCGAGGGAGAAAATTTCAAGCTCACAGCGCACACTTTTATTGGGCAAAATTTTCCCTCATTTCGGACAGCAGTTGAGTGGAACAACCCTCTGCCGACGGTTGTCCCCACTAATCCTACTGTCCAGTGTAAAGAGTTATGGACACTGTTCTGAGATGCCTCACGCTGGAAGGCTTACTTCCCCCACTTGGAACGTAAAGAGCG
>NW_008764495.1:0-515 GCF_000715545.1 Opisthorchis viverrini
TCTTTCATAAAATCGAAAAAAGCGTCCAAATTGGGTAGTAGTAGTACTCAAACGAATGCTAACAAACCATTCCCTCAGTCGAGCAATCGGCCACCTCTGAGCTGCTATCTAGTTTAGGCTTGATCGTTGACGTATGCCACACAGACCGGTTGATCCAAGCCTCACCTTGGTTAGAAAATATTCGAAACGAGTCAACAACATGGTCGACTAGAAAACGCGATTGGCAAGTTGGCTGATCTGTTGCTTAGTTTATAGTGTTATGAATAACCAAACGGTTACTGCGTTGAAACAAAATGGATGAATTTGTGTTCGCTTCTCGAAGTTATTTCGTGAAAAACTGTTTGAGGCTGATGGTCATAATCGCTTATTTCGTAGTGACAAAACCGTGCGTCGTAAGTAAGATCGCTAATTTTCAGTCCATCTGGAGTGAGTTTCCCAAATCGTCCGTAATTTCTCGCTTGTAACCCTGATAGTGAAGATCTTTGATTGTGAAGGAAACTACTCACAAGGTTGCT
>NW_008764496.1:0-515 GCF_000715545.1 Opisthorchis viverrini
TTTGTCCACTAAGCCTGGAAAGTTGTCATGAAAGTGGGACTTAGAGTTGACTCATCAAGCAGTGATCCAGATATGCACTTCTTTTCTTCCTTAAATTTGTCTTGTCCATGAATAACCTCTTGGGTGAAATGTTGATCAAAAACGTTCCGAATCTACGCAAAAATGTGCTATCATTAGTTCGCTCGCACAGCGCTTTTTGCACCTCCGCAAGATTATTTCTGGTCTACGCGAAAATTATCAACATCGTATTTACTCCCGCCGATGCTGTACAAGCTTATAGAGGGCCACCGAGTTATACCGAAATCCAGAAATAGTTTTGTTGATGGATGAATATACAGTACCACCGTTAGTGAAAAAACGGTTCCACAACGGCCCCTTGGAACGATACGGGCTGACCCGCCGAGATGCAGCACTTTAGTCCAAAATTTCTACCAAGGCAAACTCTAATCTTGGCTGTGAATTGTATAACTTTTATTCATCAGGAATACATTTCGGTGTGTCAGTGCTGGACCGTT
>NW_008764497.1:0-515 GCF_000715545.1 Opisthorchis viverrini
TAGACCTTCTCCACACAATTCGAAGTCTTCACCTCTCACTGTTTGGAAACCTCTGAACTTCATTTGACATCTGACAGATTTATGAACACGTTCTCCATTGATTCCGATTTCCGAAACACCAGTTTTTTGCTGAAACGGAAGATCGACCACCTCGTGACAGGTTTCACTGGTCTGGCAGCATTGTGTCCTCTAAAGCTGTGATTTGGATACCGGACCTTTGAAACATGTGTTCTTTGCCGTTAGGCTCTGGCACCATTCTATTTGTCCTGCTAGGTTATGATGTTCCATGTCCTGGTCGGGGTCCAAAGTTTAAAGTGATGCTTCTCCGTGCAGATATTATCTTCGCGCTGTGAATGAATCCTGGTTTTTAGGTCCATACAGCGTACCTGGTTTGTTTTGAGGCACTCAGCCATCGGTTACTGACCTGACTTGACCTGACCTGCAAGGTAACAGGTATGAGGATTCCCTTGAGGAGTTTTGTTAGAGCAGCAGGCCAGCAAAATTTCCTGTACATT
>NW_008764498.1:0-515 GCF_000715545.1 Opisthorchis viverrini
CTGTTGTGACTTACCCCGATCGTTTAACCTATAAACCTCGGAATTGCAATAGATACCCTTCCCAGTAGAGTGAGGCCTGATGCGAGGTCCATTCCTCAAAACCGATGCGCTCGCGAAGGGATTGCTCTATACCATAACAGCTTGTGGCTACTGGTCTGCATTTGAGGGCGGAAATTAACCGCCCGCGCCCAGATCAAACTAAACAAGTAAAGGGGCAGTATCAGTGGGCATAAAACTGACTCACACACTGGGGAGAAAGGTTAAAGTAGAGCTAAAGCCTTTCGAACGAGAGTGGTTTTAACCCACAGAAAAGAATAGTGTTTACTTGCTTGCCTCTCGTTTACGGGAAACACGCCAAACATGCACGATTTCGAAAAGCGAGAGCGGACTGCACCGAAGTATTCTTCGATCAGTTGTCTGTCTGACGTAGAAATGTTCAAATAGCTTGAGGTACACCGGAGCGATGCGTACCTGCTTGTCTGTCGAATGCAAACATTTCTGAAGATAATTGCACG
>NW_008764499.1:0-515 GCF_000715545.1 Opisthorchis viverrini
TGGACTGTCGTTCCGGTTCACTGTAGAGGTAGATATATTTGTCTTTCAGTTTTTCTTCCACTTAGGATCCGGTATCCCAAATACCGTATCAGGTTAAACAAGAGATCAACTTTTTGCAGCACAGTGAGTAGAAAATTCCTCTAAGTGAATAAAATGGTGTCCTTAAATTTGTTTGCAAATGAATGTATTTTGCGTGAAATTCATTTCAGTTTTGTCGTCATTAGCTTTTGCTCGTTCTTCGACCATGGCAGTACAGAGTGCAAATGAGTTATACTGAGAACGAAAACAGCTGTACATAGCTTTTTGGGTTTTCTGCATAAATTAACTTCGGTGACAGGACAGATCTCCTATGGGGAGACAAACGAAGGGGCAACTGAAATGTAAGCTAATTCAGTTACACTAAATAAACTTTCGGTCAGCAACGTACGCATTTATCACACTGTATATGGATCCGAAAGCTAAATAATGTTCCACATCCTATAATAGAAAAATGAATTAAAATCAAACCAAATAAT
>NW_008764500.1:0-515 GCF_000715545.1 Opisthorchis viverrini
ACACAAACATCAGCTTTGAGTCTTGATCGTGCTTCACATCCCCATAAAAAGACACCAACTATTATTTTTATTATTATCACCACAGATATTCAGTATGTGATTCAATCCTTGACGTCGTGTGCTGCCATGAACCTCTGTCTCCCAATTTAAACACGTCGAAATCCAGGCACGTTTGGATTTGACAGCTGATTGGTGGCACACAGCAAGTGCACCAAGCACAACAGTTTCCTGATGATATCTTCTAGTATACTTGTTATTCCCCCTAAAGATTCATAATACTCATTCATGACAATGGAGACGAAATGCCTTCGATCCAGCAGCCAGCCTAGGCAAAGAGACTAATGGGCCCTTGATCGACAACTAATAAACACAGCCCAACTACCAATAATTCAACACTGCTTATTCTACAATTGGTCAGTGTCATTCAGTTTGGAAGCATGTCTCAGATGGCACTGCACAAGTTGACATCAGTGTATACTGGATGTGCTTTCAAGGTCCTGTCATGGATATGATTA
>NW_008764501.1:0-515 GCF_000715545.1 Opisthorchis viverrini
TTGGGCAACCTGGTAGTATCGCAGCCCTCATGCTTTCTTTGGGTGACATTGGGGCTAGGCACCAAAAGTGTGTTACGACTGGACGATTATTATTGTTATCAGTCCACACACTGGCGTTGTTGATTCTTGATGACTGGATCTCTCTTCACCCCTCTATTTCTGTTCTCACCTGCTTCTGCAACCAAACAGGTTTGATAAGTAAACGCGTATTCTTTTAGGTTGTTTCTAAATACGAAGATACCATATTTTACTACCCCAACATCTGTGTCGCCCTTGGGGATTCGTCCTCCAACAAGTTTCGAAATCTCAGATGCTTTTTGATGAACAAAATAAATATTCAGCTGAAAAGTGACCTTTCACGGCCATCCCATGTCATCTCACATATCCAATAAGATAGCTGACTGCACATTACCCTTACAAGTCACAACTTACCCTCCGTTCATACACACTAGGCTCTTTCACTTCTAGGCCGCACGGTCGTCTGTGGATGATGTTTTCGTTTATGAATTGATGTT
>NW_008764502.1:0-515 GCF_000715545.1 Opisthorchis viverrini
CGGCAACTAGGCACCGAAAAGGTGTTACATCCTAACGATACGATTACAGTCATTCAGTAGAAGGTGCTAGTTTAGTGATCACTGTTTTGCATTGCCGACTTCCATTTGAAATAAACTGGCGATTATACCAAGCCCGAGTTTCGGTCTACGCGTGCAACTAGCATGAGATCACTTCAAAAAGGCGCGCGCAAATGTCAGTGACTTCCTTGTAACTGCCGAAAGTAAAGAGTCAGTTGAGTGAGGGAGACAGCGGATCCAGCCACTCGCAGTAACTGGACCTAACTGTTGTCATCCAGTGAAACGCTTGTTGAAGGATTTCTTATGCATTGCCCTCCCAATTGGTCCCGATTGTTGCCATTTTGATGATTATCAGTCTCCTG
This sequence comes from Opisthorchis viverrini, assembly GCF_000715545.1. Classification (NCBI taxonomy): domain Eukaryota; kingdom Metazoa; phylum Platyhelminthes; class Trematoda; order Opisthorchiida; family Opisthorchiidae; genus Opisthorchis; species Opisthorchis viverrini. The sequence goes on from NW_008764502.1 coordinate 381, forward strand.
TGAAGATCTGTTCCAGCAACTGGTCTCCTTCATTTCGCACGTTGAAATGTTGTCGCGCCTCACACTGATCGGAAGGTTGCGGGTTCAGAACAGAGCTTTGTGAAACGCTCACTGCTGATGATTCCCAATAAGGAT
>NW_008764503.1:0-515 GCF_000715545.1 Opisthorchis viverrini
AAAACCACTCACAAGACAAACAACATTCCGTTCTGGAAGGTTTTGAATTCCTAAGATAATCTTCGCACAGCGACTTTTATACGTTTATACCGCGGGAAAATTTGGAGGTCTATGAGTGAGCTTTATCATATTTAGGTACTACAACGCATGAAGGTTCCGGGTGCACGCCTCGATTTTTGACTGAAGCATGAACTGAGAACTGAAGGTTAGTGAGGCATTTCAATCAGGGTTTAATAAGCAGATAGTGACTATAATTCACATTGTTTCTTTTATCATAAAGATATAACTTGCCGGCGCTTGCTTGAAAGATTGCGAGCTTCCAAAATGGAGAGTTTGAGGGAGTTCTCACGATGCCGTTCATTTTCTAAATTCGGTTTTGCCGTGCGTCGAAGGCTAGAAAGAATAGAACAAACAACACTCGTGTATGTGCAGCACAGTTCCACAGAGTAAAATGATGCAGATAATTTTCAAGACATCCAATTCATCCTACATAGCCAAATACAGTTCGCATATAT
>NW_008764504.1:0-515 GCF_000715545.1 Opisthorchis viverrini
TTGTTTGTACTTGTGTATCAAAGGCGTCCGGGGGACTTAATGAGGATGCATTTTGATACCAAATTTTTAAATTCTCTGTAATAGTTTTTGCTGCCTTTTACATTTCTTTAAATTTTCTCTATTGTTTCAAGGGTATCATCTCCCTTATATAGAATTTTTCGGTTGTTTTCTGCTTGGCTCTCCAAATCAAGGTGACCTTGCGTTTGCGATTCGACAGTTCTATCCCTTTTCTCCTTCTATAATGCGACTATCCATCTTGTACTCCGTTCACCTACAAGTTACAGGATCAAAATTTTTTAAACAAATTTTCGCAAGATCTGAAATAAAATGTTCGTCCTCCTGATAGACGCTCTAACAATTAGGACTGCGACTTATGTTTATTGCATTTGAAATCCTTCCTATGATTTCTCGCCATGCAGCTTAGTGAGTGAGCCTGAATCGAGTATCAGTTTATCAGCTTTCGGAGCACATAGTGCTCAGAGTGCCCAGGACTGACCCGGACGAATATAGCACTA
>NW_008764505.1:0-515 GCF_000715545.1 Opisthorchis viverrini
GGTTCCACAAGTTTATTAACAAACTTCACGTTCCTTTAGACCATGAGCGGAAACTGGAAAAGACAGCCGGCAGTTCGCTTGTGTCATCAGTAATATGCGCCAGTACACCGGGACACCATAACACAGAAGGAAGGCCATTTAGTGTCCGCGATTAAGGCATTCATCCCGAAATCCCATTTACACCAGTACATTCCGGAATTGGTGGTGGATTGTGCAGGCATTCAGAGGAGCCTAAATTCTCAAACCGAATTCATATGCATTACGTCAAAAACCAATCTGGAAGAGTTCTACACATAGACCAACCTGGTATGGGAGGGTCTGTGAGTGCCCCACATACACTGCTCAGTGGGTAATTGAGACGCACAAACCGTAAGGCCTCTGTGACGTCCAATCTCTCTCTTTGACAGACCCAGAAATGGTAGCTTATTTGTTCGATTGACAATACTGGCAACAATCAAACAGGAACATTCTACGAGGTTCATACATGTGTTGTTTTCATCTAGAATGGTTTTACA
>NW_008764506.1:0-515 GCF_000715545.1 Opisthorchis viverrini
GTAATTCTAACGTGCACTACTGAGTGGGCCAAATACTATCGGCTCAGGTTACAAAGACTGTTCGTCTAGTGACATCGGTCAATCACAGGAACAAACGATGGCGAATGCTGACCCTAGCCTCTATGCCCTTGATTGCTTTATTGACCTTGGGTTGTGTTTCAGCCTGTTCAACCAAACTGGTCTTTTTACTTTCGTCCGGAAGCCGTCTGAATAGAAGGCGTCCAGTTGCTATCATTTGCAGCGGCACCCTGCTACCTGTCGCCGTCAGAGCTGTTCGATCGCATCTATGAGTTTCTCTACCATTGTCAAGCTGAATGATATTGATGACTATATAGCTCCTGCAAAGGTAACCCTAATTCACAAGCTTCACTCACTCGACAGAGTTGTATCAAACCGGTGAAGGTCGACACACAAGGTGGCCGTACTAAATCAATACGGATTGAACAGGATGGTACCTACACCGCTGTTACAGAGGTGTAAGTCTCTCGGGATGTACACTTTTATACTAATGATTG
>NW_008764507.1:0-515 GCF_000715545.1 Opisthorchis viverrini
CTCATAAATGTCATGTGCACTCCAACCAAAGTGCGTTTTTGTGCATAACCCCGGAATAGATCCACGAAAATAAGCAAAAGTGGCTCAAGATATTGGGTCTGGATGGCCTTCATTATCATCAAGATTTCTGCCTGCAAGCTAACTTCCGCTCTCCTGTTGTATCAAGGGAATGTGGTGTGGCGGACATTCCCCTGTTCCCTCAACAATCTTCACTTAATTTGTCCAGTACATCTTTGTTCGCTAGATCACGCAACTCGCCCGCTCAGCAAGCACGCAAATCAAATGATAAACCCTGTCCTGCTCACAACTTTGACTGGCAACAGGTCAGTTCCCGATTTGTGTGCATTGGAACTATTCTGTGTTATACACGCGTCAAACCTTCCTATATACAAGAAAACACAACACAGTCAACACACGCATGCTGTCATGCGGGCAGGGGGCAGCCAAACTCTTTAAGTACATGGACAATTACGGGACAAGTTTAGGAGCTATACTGCGGAAAAAACACGTTCCCG
>NW_008764508.1:0-515 GCF_000715545.1 Opisthorchis viverrini
TTTTTTTATTTTTTTTATTTGAATATCACGGACGCTCTCTGTACAAAGTACCTCGAGCGCAAATTAAAATAGTCTAATTTAGCAGTATCAATATTCGGGAACTCCGTCACGCTATTTGCCTCAGATCGCGAACTCTTCCCCAATATTCATCCCTTGACTCTTTTCTCAAAATACTGATATCAATAGTATACTATTGCCGATAATATATTTGAATATTAAATTTTTTTCAAGTGAGTAAATCGAATCCGTCCAGAATTTTTTGAGCTTGAGATTCGAAACATTTGAAATTAATGTGTGGCTTCACATACCAATGCCCGGCAACGCATGAGTCAGATATATATGTGCGCCTGGGAGCAAGCTGGCAAACGCGTAGGGGTAGGAAGGATAACTTTTCATGGAGTGACAGCAAAACATTTGGATTTTCCGGCTTTTGCTGACCCTGAATTTTTGACATTTAATCCGGGTGCTGCCACGGATGTAGGATTACCTCAGAGAGACACGGCAGTTTCAAAAAA
>NW_008764509.1:0-515 GCF_000715545.1 Opisthorchis viverrini
TGATGATGATGATGATGATGATGTCCCAACTGCCCAACATCCACTTCACTTGCATCTGGTGTCCCAAAGCTATGAAGCGATTAGTTCGAATAAAACATTCGTCGTCTCACGGGATAAAGTCTGCTTGCTAGTTTAGTGAATTGATGAGACGCTGCGGAATTAGTGATGGAATAATCTCGGGCGACCGGTAACCTCCACCCGCCTTTTCGTTCGATCGACAGAGCTGGATTAAAGGTGTAGATGTCGTGAAAGACCCACTAGGTAAGTCAGCGCCTTGGGGGAGTATTTCCAGCTGGACTATCCACCTCTGCATCTACGTCTTCCTATAACTTGAATCATCCGTGAATACGAACCTCACTCCGGTCTTAGCTCATCTTCCTCAGAAAGCTGTCAACTTTCAGGGACAAATTTGTTTCCACAAACACCATTCAAATATGGTGACATAATGACAATGTTGTGGAATATAGACAACTCGGGTGCGCTGATTGGTTGCTGATCTGTTTGCCGAGCTTTGC
>NW_008764510.1:0-515 GCF_000715545.1 Opisthorchis viverrini
TTGGACATTGCTTCTGCTTGCGACTTGGGGTTCATTATTTTCCGGAAGGAAGTAAAGAAATGGCTCCTAGGATGTGCGAAAGCACCTTTCATAGTTTTCTTCTCAGTGTCCAATTGGGAATTTAAGTAGAGTAGTCTAGATCACAATCTTCTTGAATGACCAACTCTATGTGCCGAAAAACTGGATAATTTATTTCTCTAACAATAGCTGGATTGATAAGTGTTCCAAATATTTATCCGCAACAAAGTGAGTGTGGTACTAAAGTGCTCTGTTCGTTTAAAGATTTCCAAGCAAGAATGCTCTGTTGTCTTTATACGCTGTTAAGGGCAGATCTTTAAGCCATTTTGTCAGTGTTCCTGGTATGTCATGGCTGTAACGCTGTTTCTTTCTAATGGCATTTGCTTCCACGCAGTCAGAGGTGTGGAACACTGAAACCCCTAATCTATAACACAATTCGATTATTTATGAAGAACTCCAAAATGTGCTTTTGCAGCAGTTTTCAAACGTCTGTTATT
>NW_008764511.1:0-515 GCF_000715545.1 Opisthorchis viverrini
GTGAAGGAAACCACCAAACCTACTAAGGTTTGTACTAATTGTTGCTTTTGACGGTATTCATCCAAGGAGATAATATGATCAACTTTCACTTGGTGAAAGGCCTGTTAAAAGAGCAACCGATGATCGCACCGAAGTTTACGAAGAGTCCGCCATGACAGTGTAGGTTACTGAGTGCTGAGTTTCTATACTTTCGAATGGCTCAAGTAAATAGTCGTTGTAACCCTATCGGCTTGCTCATCCTTCTTGGAGGTTACACAAGCATGATGTTCACGCTCCGGATCACTAATTGCCAGAACTGACACTAACGTACTATTTTTATGGCTAAAAGCGACTCAAGTATGCGTGACATCATATTCTCAGTACAGGCAACAGATACTACCAATCAGTCACCCGCAACAGACTGACGTAGTGCAAACCCCCTAGCTAGGGTGTTACGGATTCAAGATGGTGTTTCCCAGGAGATATGGAAATACTGTGCAATTTTGCTTGACTTTCCAGCATTCTTTGGGCGAGAT
>NW_008764512.1:0-515 GCF_000715545.1 Opisthorchis viverrini
ATCCATTATGCCGGGATTCGAAATCAAACGAATAGAACTGCCCTTGCGGGATTTGCGGGTGACGCATTACTGTCTCCGATAACCTTAATAAGCTTTTGCTGAAATTTCGACACTGCTTCACCAGTATCCACTAGAGAGGCTAAAAATGGTTAAAGTCGGTAGGAGGAAGGCATCGCTAGCAATTTTGCAAATAAACTTTCAGGCGGAGCCTGCTTGCTATCTCAGAATATTGTTTGTCCCTTCTAACTTTACCCCGTAGTCAACTGATCGGTCGATCGGTCCAGTAAATTTACAGAGAAATGATTAATCATTTGTTAAATTTAACGTCTTCAATTGAAGCCTCTTAAACTGACTGTCCAGAAGCCTCGCTTGCCTTATGCATTCTCGCAATATTGCCCTGTTTCTCCTCAGGCGACCTAAGTCATTTGGTTTAAACTAAATCGTAGAGCACGAAAAAGAAAGTGAACGAAACATAATTGTGTGAAGCGGCCCCCGCAAGTCCCCCAATTGGAGCA
>NW_008764513.1:0-515 GCF_000715545.1 Opisthorchis viverrini
AAACCGCGCGAATTATTGAATATCGGAACGGGACTCAGTTGCTCTAGTTGTGATCACTCTCGTTAAGTGTATTGAAACATTGGATCATATTCGAATTCTAAGTCTTTTTCCTCAAATTAACGCTCTACTTCTATCTTTATGACCGCGTAGCCTGTCTCATAGACCCTGTGTGAATACTTGATCACTTCCCCGCGCGTATGTGAAGTATTGTTCCAAACACCTTGAAAAAATACGCTAATCTGACAGTCTACTAGCAGAATGGGTATTATTGACAGTTTTTTTGTTGTGAACTACTTGGTAGACCCGATTGCGATCATCATTGTGGATGGAAGAAGGCATAATGAGGGTTCGAAATTTGAAGGCCTGTCTGGATGAGAGGCCTTATTTTGGGTCCAATACTTTGGCATATCGCTTGTTTTCTGTTCCTGACTGACCAGAGGGTGCACTACAATTTCAAATCGACTCTAGTAGTTGGACGAAAAGCCTGATCTCCATAAAATTCGTTTTGGTTGTGC
>NW_008764514.1:0-515 GCF_000715545.1 Opisthorchis viverrini
GTGGCGAGGGTTAATTTTTTGGCGGAGCCAGTCTAGCTCACAAACGTCATTTCCCCCCAGATTTCTTGCTTGCTAGTCTATCCCAGATCATGTTAGCTGTGTGGTACTAAATCTGAGGACGATCACTAAAACACGTCAGAGAAACGTGGGAAATCTTGAGTGACGAGAAATGACAGACGCATATGAGAAGTCACAGGGAAGTCAGCTCCGAGTGGTGAGATTCCATGAACTAATAGGGTGTCCCTCTCACTCTTGGCAGGATTACACATTAGGTAGATCAAACAAAATCAAGTGATACGGAAACAATCATATATGACCAAACTGTTGTACGCTGAGTTTGGAGATCACTCAGATCCAATCGATCATTGTAATAGGGACCTCTCTCCCGGAGAAGGCATTTTGCCAGGTACCACAGGGGGCAGTGTGTGAACTCTTGGAAAGTGGAGCCATGGAAATTTCCAGAACAATGAGGTGGCTCATGGGTTCCAAGAATGGCTGAGCTCAAAAGTGCATAC
>NW_008764515.1:0-515 GCF_000715545.1 Opisthorchis viverrini
TGCATTCCTCATCTAGATATCCGTTGATGAGCTATTCTTCAAAAGGGGTTGCTTCCAAGCTATTAATGACATGGAGGCAAGCCTGTGTACCTACAGGAAAACAGGAGCAGATGGTAATGGCGACCATGCACCACGAAATTGGAACACTCAGTAAATATATTCAGTGATGGACAAAACTCCGGAAACTGAAACTTCAGCTATTCAGATAGGAAGAACATACCAGCGAAAGGATGAACACTATTCACTGGGAAGTTACTTGTCAACTAACATGAACTAAGCGGCTGCAAGCCATAAGACGCGAAATTAGATATTTCATCCACACAGGTTTCGAAAGTGAAGATTCCCCCTCTTGAATTTTCCTGTCCATTCTGTGAATATTGAACAATAACGAACAAACACTGCAAAAAAGGCTTCATAATTTCCCTACCGATCTTCACCTTTCATCAGAAGCAAGAAAAGTTCGGACAACAGCCAGTCGCTACTCGCATGCTTCATCAGTAGTGTGCACCGTCATT
>NW_008764516.1:0-515 GCF_000715545.1 Opisthorchis viverrini
GAATCATGTCTCATTTGTCACAAGGCTTTTCTTGAGGGACAACTGTGGTCGTTTTACATCGAAATGAGACAAGTAAGATATGCTGATTCTGATCTCTTCGGGACGTGAAACGATTATGAATAACACATACAAATCTTTGTTAACCATCTAGGTCTCGCCTAATCGATTAGGCCTATTTGAACAAAGATGACTGGACGCAACTTTTCACACGCACAAATTTTAATTTCGAGCCTTCTGCAACTGAAAGAGATCCAAATTTAAGTGATTACTACTTTACCACATCTGTGACACTTTAAATACTCAAATACACCCACTATATGGAGACACTGTCCTATTCAGTATTCAAAGATTGTCCTGACGTGAGTCAACTGGCAATGTTCATTGGTCACTGACCAAGACAACCTTGATATATAAGTACGAGCGATTTCCTCGTTATGTGTAACATGTCCATTTCTCTTTTGCTACTGTATGCAGTCTTCTTGCACAATTATGTGCTGTGCTATGAAGTATATGAG
>NW_008764517.1:0-515 GCF_000715545.1 Opisthorchis viverrini
ACCTAAATCATTCTTGACATCTATCCTCGTAATGTCTACTGATCAACTTTCATCACGCACCGCAAAGGTGCATGCTGAGCCTGCGCTTTTCGTCACTCAGGGGAAGGTGCGCCGCACTGCGTCGCAGCGTCCACATCCATTTTGACAGCACTGGCATTTAAACTTCGATATTTCATTTCGTCAGCAAAAGGTATACATAGACTGAAATGAACATCTGGAAGGTTGTTGACATGGACCAGAAAAGAATATGTCCTAAGACAGAGCCTTGAGGAATTCCATTGGACATTGGCGCTGAAGGAGAGTAGGTGGAGCCTACTTTCACTCAGAATGTTCTGTCTTAATCTAGCATAGAAGTTACTCTTTACTCTCGTAAAACGCGCGTTTACGGAGCATCGGTGCGCGGGCGAGTCGACAGAACGCCTTCGAGAAGTAAAAAAATATAGCGTCCGTTATGAGTCATTAGCCTTTAGCTTGGGTTAATCTGTCCACATTTACGAGCATATTTATCACGCAAG
>NW_008764518.1:0-515 GCF_000715545.1 Opisthorchis viverrini
GAGCTACTAACATTTTCCTCTATAGAAAATCACGGAACAACAGAACGCAGAGCAAGGGACAAACTAAAACAAACAACAAAAAACCGAGGGGACCAATCCCCCTTCCCGGACCACCATCATACCGACAAACCGGAGGAGGACAAAGATCAGCTCAACAAATTGATCATTGAATTGTAACTGAGTTGACCAATATGAGAAGAAAAACCTACATCAATCGCGGAAGTAAAAGCGGCTAAGCAGACTGAAGAAAACTATCAAAAATAGAAGTCGCTATCAAAACAAACCAAATTAAAGGAAGATAGACCACAGCGCAACACAGACCGGGAAGGGACCGATCGAAAACGCACTTAAAACACTCCAAAGATCCATCCAACCAACCAGTGGAATAAGAGACATACAGACAACAACGCAGCGGAAATCATGATCGGGTCAATAATGCTACAAGGTTCATGTCAACTGATCAATCACATGATAGGAAATTAGATACTCTTCAGAAACTATATAAACGCAGCCAG
>NW_008764519.1:0-514 GCF_000715545.1 Opisthorchis viverrini
TTACTGATCTTGTCCCATTCCCTCCTCTTTCCAAACATCGAACTCTGCGTAGTCGGTATCCACTCCAAACGGCTTGTGCTTTACATATAAATAAATCTCCAAATCAAACCGTGACTGCCTGTGAACCTACATGGGGTTTATCCTTCCTTAATGGACGTCCTTGACCAACCGAAGATCCCGCTGCACATCCCCACTCAAACTATGCCAGACATGACGTCCGTTACAAGGCTGCCTAGAAACCGAAGCATGTCAATACAGTAATGTCACGGCACTGCTGTACCCAGGCTGATGGCGCGCAAAACCTATTCCCTTTGTATGCCCTACTGTGCTCATCGCTCAGTCCTTCCTGTGCCTGCAAGTAGGGGTAAAATTTTTAACCTGGTCCTAGCTAACTCCGTTACGAGTTCGATCCATCCCGATAAACTCCTTGTTCGGACCTGATACCAAAGTTTTCATATTTCGGTATACCCCGTCACATCCACTATTCTACCTATGTAGGTTTGCTGGGTGTTTT
>NW_008764520.1:0-514 GCF_000715545.1 Opisthorchis viverrini
ACAACAAGCTAAATGAACCTACAAAACAGTAGGTTTTTGCTATCTGACCCATGTAATCGAGGACTGAGACTGTCGACATAGTATGAGGACACAACAAATCACTATTAATGTGCTTCTGCTCAGCGATTATGCAGTACATTCAGATAACGATGCAACAGACCATCATTATTGATAAATTTCTGTTAGAACCGAGCATCGGTTTGTCAAAAAGCGCAAGGCCGGGGCAAGAGTTGCTGCGTAATTTTGGAAGGGTGAGGGCTTGGCCACCGAATTGACGAGCAGGAAATCCAGCATTTGGACTATTTATTGCCAGCAACGCTGTTGTGTGCTGATCCGGGGGCTGTAGTATTTCTTGGCTCCGCTAAATTATTCGTCAGCGGTTATCCCTGGGTACATTGGATGATATGAATGGGGACGTCAGACAGCTAACTATTAGGAGAGCATGAGCTTCCAAGTTAATGCATATGGACCCTAGTTTGGTACTAATAATATTTATTCCTAACTTGTGGGTGGC
>NW_008764521.1:0-514 GCF_000715545.1 Opisthorchis viverrini
TTCTACAATCAGTTGATTAGAAATTCTTGGAAAAGGTTTCCTATGACAACCGAAACGTCAGATTTTAATATCTTATTTCATTACGCTGTGTTCTCTTACTTTAAAAAATCCGTAAACCCAACTGCTTCTACCGCACAGTTTGTTATGTCCACACCTGTAAAATAAGAAGTGCTGCTACAAGACTGGGTGGGATCGAACCCAAACCTCATGCTTGCAGATGAGCAGCCAATGGCGCTCGTGCATCAAAGCCATCGCTTTCATTGCATAGCTGTCCAGTGTTCCGAACTAAATGATTTTGCCATGCTTGGTTGTACCTAATACGCTCTCTAATTCTCCAGTGACCGAAACCTCGGCCTAAAGCTCCAACCTTGACGTGATGGTCGGGCTTTAGTGCTGCAATGATCCCACGGGCTACACTGGCTTGAACGTCGTTCCACAAAGTGCAACCATACCAAAAAGGCAAAAGGGAAGCAGTCAGACCAAGGGCAATGAGACCCCGTACTACGAGTAATCG
>NW_008764522.1:0-514 GCF_000715545.1 Opisthorchis viverrini
AATCTAGCCCAGACCCCTAAGAGTATAGTGCATGCATTCAGTAAACTTCGATCGTGGCACAGCAAGAAGGATTCGAACATGAATAAAATACGTTTAACGGATTGTTCATCTACACCCTAGTCGAACCAAGGATCTCGTTCTAGTAATTTCCGAAAATCCATTAGACTGTTCATTTTAGTATCAAGAACCATTATGTCATTCGCCTGAGGATTTCCTAATAATGAACCCATTATTCCAATAAGGACAGAGTAGGTTTTCCTTGTTGTTTCAAGAGCCACATTACTCTATACCTTGTGTTTAGACTTGATCAAATGACGGGCACATAAACAATTTTCTCCGTGTAAGCATGCCATGTGATACCGGACAATAAGCTTATTATCCAGACAAAAACCAATACCACTCTAACTCAATAAACATCTGCACTTGGATGGAGATTTGCGGCTTATTGCATATCTCACTAAGTATGTCAGAACTGTTGAACGGGTCGTTCAAACGTGCAACTAAACAGTAGTAA
>NW_008764523.1:0-514 GCF_000715545.1 Opisthorchis viverrini
TACGCCTACTTGGCGAGCTCCAAAGAGGACAAAGCAAGCAATGTCCTGTCGAGTTTTCACCGATCTTGTAAGCAGCTTGGTGTTTTGTCGAAAAGACCTCTGCTTAATTACATCACCATCAATAGACCCTTCGACTCGGCTGGACATGGTGATCTCCGCTTCCCGTCCATTATTACATCCAACCATCTCACACCCTGCTATGGTCCCAGCCGTTGAAAACAACACCTACCCAGATCATTTTCCTTGAGCTCGCTGATCTTTCTACAGAATTCCACACAAGCTCATAGCCCACGCACGGTAGCATCTGTGAATGGAATGTCAATGTCTAAATAGCTTTTTGATTTCGGCATTAGCCAGCGCTCTTATGCAGGTGTTGGATATTCGCCTCACTCGCATACCTTCAGCGGAGTTCCCCAAATCTCAAGACTGATCCCTCCCTCTGTTAATGCACTCTGTGCCATATTTCCGCCCTAACGTAAATCATTACCTTACACTGGCTACCCAAGCATATGAG
>NW_008764524.1:0-514 GCF_000715545.1 Opisthorchis viverrini
ATGGTTATTTTTCCACCCCTGAGGACATTTCGCTAAATGCTAACGTATGGTTTGCATTTAATCAGATCGCCTTCACACGTCGATGACCATTCAATTTAAACCAGTGACAGTTCATTTCTGTTCACATGACAGACGGTTTCGACCTTGGCACTCAGATAAGGATTAGATTCTACTGATTTGTTCAGTGAGCAAGACTCCGGGGCTTAAAACTGGTTGCTGCCGAGCCAAGCTATTCCTGTTCAACACGTAGCCATCAACCGTTACTTTCTAGATGGTACCCTCTACAGACAGCATGTAAACAGCTTCAGGGACAGTGAAAAATGCGCGGCGTGAGAAGTGAAGGAAAAGCCAAAGGTTACTGCGCAAAGCTTTTCTCCAGGTAACATTAAGTGTGTGGATTAGTTTGGAAGGATTGTTTCAGAAGGCTTGAAGTTGAGGTGTTAGCGCAACATAGCTTTCCAACAATACAACTTATTGTTTAAAGGGTCATTCAGGTTCTCTATTGCAAGAAAAC
>NW_008764525.1:0-514 GCF_000715545.1 Opisthorchis viverrini
GAGGCCCAAACCACATAGCTTCTGTTTCATTTCTCGCTTGAGGTGTAGGCCAGTTATACTTATATACTCCCACCTTTATAAAGAATTACCGATACCAACGCGTTAACATATGTTCGTCTAAGCTTGCACACACACCGTTCACAATATAGCCTCCCTTTGGAAAGCTGCGTGCTATGAGCTTTGTTACGAAATTTAACAAACCTTACTGAGATCCCACCGGAAGGGATATACTGTGAGTAGCACCATGGCCAGTGTAATCGATGAAAATGTTGTCATCCGGACCGCTGTAAGTAAACAGAAATGTCAAGGTGGTTTCGAAGAGTCGCCCATTAGGTGACGTTGTCGCGCATGGAGAAGCAGAACATAAAGGCCGCTGAAACAGCAATTCGATGCCAATATTCCCCAAAAATAAGGTTTTTGTCATAAGCTGCAAGAGCCGTGTTGTAACGCAAACGGCTTTGGCTAACGGAAGATCAAGGAAATTTGAAGGGTATAAAAGATCCGCAGTTCATTT
>NW_008764526.1:0-514 GCF_000715545.1 Opisthorchis viverrini
ACACAGACAGAATCATTTGGGAAGCCAGGGTAGGATTCGAACCAAGGGCCATCTGAACAGTAGTACTTCCCCGTAACCACTGAGCTATTTCAGCGTAAGCTAAAGAGATGATAGACTGTGATCTGAAGCTTCGAAAACATCTTCAGCGGTGTAGCAGTACCCACGTTCTCGCAGTTGACTAAGTAAACCGGGACAGAGAGAATGCGAAATAACGGTGCGGCTCAGTTGGAACGTACCACACAAAGCACCACAGTTTCTTGAATAGTCTAACCAGCAAACTAGCGTTCGAAGTGCACCAAGAGAATGTAACATGTGCGACATTTCTAGGAGTGCGTTGTGCATTGTCAGGCCAGAAGAAAGCTAACAAGATCCGAAGGTATCTGGGTGTTTTTTTGGATCCACTCTTTTAGACGTCTCTGATCAAATTGCCAAGCTTCGCGAAGGGATCAACACCCGCCTGATCTCCAACCAAGTCCGAATTTCACTGCCTGAGGACGCAATAGTGGTACACGAT
>NW_008764527.1:0-514 GCF_000715545.1 Opisthorchis viverrini
ACCGAATAAAATTAATTTTTTTAAACATTTCTGCCACACATCTTTCCTGCTTTCGGTATGTGTGGCGAGTAAATTTAAACAGAAGACTGAGTGCACAAACTTGAGTTACTTTAAACATGTGAAAATCCATAGACTATAGTTTTAGTTCTGTAATTTGCAAATCATAGTCACTCGTGAGGACGATGCTCTGTAGGTCACCATGGTGTTGCGAAAGCACGAGTCTGCTGCCCCATCAATACTTCGAAATTACAGGGTTCTTCATTCCAAAAGTCCAGGCGGCAGACCTATTCAGCTTGGGTCAACATTGTTTTGTTCGTTTTCAAAACGACACTGCAAAAGCGCCGAACTAATTAGAACGGACTGTTGTTCTGCTTCGACAAGTTGTCAACGTTGCCTTAGACTTGCTCGAACACTACTTGCAGAGTCGTAAATCCTAATATACAAATAAACACATCTTTGCGGAATTTGTATACAGTCATCATCTATCCCTTCTTTCAGCAGGTACGCTATCTAT
>NW_008764528.1:0-514 GCF_000715545.1 Opisthorchis viverrini
TCCGCTAACAATTTTGTGGGGCATATAATCACTATGGATAGAAGCTTTGTCTGAAACAATGCAGTTTTGTAACAAGACGACCAACTCAAGAGCAGTTGAGAGTTTCCCCCATATATCTTATCTCAACCTGTCCACTTCAATAAGACAAGATGTGCCGATTTGTATCCCTTAAAGAACGACTAAGACGTGAAGGTTGATTTTTAGTGTGCGATTGAACACAGCACACCTTACACTTCAGTAACCTGTCGATCCACATTCGAGTGCTTCATCGATGCCTAATCCAAGAAACAGTTAATTGAATGGAAATATCTGGGAACTATTTGACGTGACATCAGTCGAATTTGATGTACCATTTAAAACAAGTCAGCTATCAAGTTACGGTCTAGACGGTAGAAAAATCTGGAGAAAAATCGTCCACCCAGAGAGCGGGTAACTACCAATAGTTTGCTTAGCTCATTCGATGAACATCTCTCGTAGAACGAACCAGAACTGTTCGCTTGTGCAGGGCACTGCC
>NW_008764529.1:0-514 GCF_000715545.1 Opisthorchis viverrini
TGACAGCTAACGGAGAGCATCCGTTGAAATTCATAGTGATATTTAGATACAACGGGTTACAATCTGCGGCAAGTTGTCAGTTTGTTTCATTGTGACATTTGTTGGAAAAATGTGTAAGCATAAATTCAGCCCATCAGGATCAAGTGAGTAAATAGCATCGAACTTTGGCCTCACCACGTCGAGCTGAAGAATCCTGATATAGCGAACCTAGAAACTACCTTTCCGTCGACACAGCCACCCATTAGTTGAAGTTTATAATATACGAAGGACATGAACGGTAGCATTTGTCTGGGGCAGAAAGTTGTGCATGATGCAAAATGTTTGCTTCTGCCACCTCGTTCCTCGAATGATCTAATGCTTAACATTCAGGAATGGATGAGGGAAATTTTGTTTCCAAGCCGCTATCGCTTGTTTGTTTAAAAGAGATTTCGGATAAATGTAACTTGTTCACAGCGGGTACTTTGTTAGAAGCCATTGTAACGCATCTGAAACTCGACTGTATCTGCATGCACGT
>NW_008764530.1:0-514 GCF_000715545.1 Opisthorchis viverrini
ACACAATCTTGGAATACTATTCTGAGCTCTTAAGGTGCGAGGTACATACCAAAAAGCGCGGCAACGTCACTTTGATCAGTCAGTTAACTTGGTATTGCGATTAGCTGATCGAACGCCACTTTCAGATCTGAGGAAATAAAAATCACTTTTATTCTATATGCATAGTGGTGATCCAGAAATTAATGGAAGATAAAGATGTGGTCAGTCAGTTTAGCAGATATGAACCATGTACCAAGGGTAATCTGGCACCGGCTGCTACAGTTTTTGTTAGTGGAAAATAGAAGAGCGTGGGAGACAGTCCAGTATCGGAGGCGATGGCCTCCGGAAAAATTTACAACTGCTGCTGATGGACTTATCGCGGTGTGACATTTTTTGTATCTGTCCAACACATCGAGCTAGGCTGAGTAGTGTACCTGTGACACCTGAGTCCAGTATGGAAGGTGGATGATTCCTGGTTCCCCAAATTTTGGGTTGGAAATTGTGGAAAGTTGCTCTTGAAATATGAAAATGTAGA
>NW_008764531.1:0-514 GCF_000715545.1 Opisthorchis viverrini
AACTTGTCAAATTGCACAAAAGTGCACTCCCCGATGCCGAAAAGACCACCTTTTGAGACGTAGTTTCAAAGACTGCCACTGGCGACGAAACATAACATGAGTTATCGCGAGCTAAATCGCCAAAGTAAATCATACATCAGTTCCAGACTATTTACGGTATTTAAGTAGCTAATCAAATAAATCAAACATTAGCAGTTAGTCGTATTCGTCCGTTGCGCTCCATGTTCACCAGAGACACACCTTTCTTGAATGCTTCGTTTAGATGCAAAACGCAACTGCCAACTGCGGACGTAATTTGTAACCTTATACAGGTTACCAGGTTTCCTGTACTGCTAGGATTGGATGCGGTGCTCGCCGCTGTTTCACACTGTATGGCCCCTGATGCTGAACAACCCTGGAGTTAAACCGATCGCATAGCCACCGATTATCATTGGCGTGGTTAAGACGTCAACTGCCGACCATTCCGCTAGGTTTCCAAATAAACCGGAAAAAAGCGAACTCTTCATTTAGCGAC
>NW_008764532.1:0-514 GCF_000715545.1 Opisthorchis viverrini
TTCGACTTTAGATATGTCCTGCAATTGAATGCTGAGAAATTATTCCTGATATCAAACCTAGAATTGAAGCTTACAGTAACAAGTGGGACCATTAAGAAATCTCATGAGAAGGGACGCTTTTTGGTGTCCTTGCAGCCCTTTTTCGACTTACTATTCCTTCAACTTTTTCCGTCTCAATAACTTCCCAACTATGATACACAATAGTAGGACACAAAGTGTTTGGAAAGGACATTCTTGTCATCTCATTAAATTTTTTGCTAATAAGTGGTGCCAATGTCTACGTTCACGTTCCACAGTTGATCGCTGAAATATAGCATACTACAGCATGATTTACTATTCAGCCACACCAAGATGGTGGTATTTAAATATCGTGGTTTTACCGACATGTATGATTTTGGTCCACCTTGTTTACCAGTTAATAATTCATGCATTGGCCCGGAACGATACACGTGAGAAGTCAGCTAAGTCGTGTGTGTGTTGACAGCGTCCGGTTTCCCTATATGTAGGTCCGTTT
>NW_008764533.1:0-514 GCF_000715545.1 Opisthorchis viverrini
AAGGTCCAGTCTCTTCGTGACGGGATCCATAAGGTGGGACAGACCGGACCACAGGGCTGTACATTTACCTTGTCAGTCAAACCGAAGTCAATTCGGTGCCGCTAATGACGGAAGCTACCTGGAGCTGCCCTAGAATTCCCACTTCGAGAAGTGGTTACACCTTCCACCAGCTCGCCGGAATAGTTACACCCTTCCTGGATATGCCAGACAGCGTCGGGGCGCTCCATCTTCGGTTTCCCTTTCGTATCGCCTATTCTGGGGTAAAAGGGTCAATTTAGCCGCTAGGAACCCGTAAAGTGTCTACAGTCGCTGGTGAATAAAACGCCCGTATACAAACTTGTGATACACCAACGCGCCATATTTTCGGTCTCCGCCCTTGCTGTGAAATGATCCTGGATGTATTAACTTCGCTTACCTCAGTCGTTAGTTCACGAACGCTGGCTTCCCACATTATAAAATATGCGTAATAACTCACTTCCCAAACGATTATAATCATCTTCAGTTGAAAACCCCC
>NW_008764534.1:0-514 GCF_000715545.1 Opisthorchis viverrini
CGAGCGGTCACACCTTTCGTAGATCAACAAGTCAGTGTCTTCGTTGGGCGACCGACGAAACACCAGTAGTATCGCTTAGTTAGTTTGAGTGACACCGACTTCAGAATCCTTGGATAGAAATTATCTGGCCTCACACACTAAATGGGTTTTTATTGTGCAGAAGTTGACGAACATAATTTGTTCTCAAGTCGAAATTGATAGGAGAATCTCCCTATTTGGATCTTGTGGGGTGTTCCTTACCGCCGAATAAGGCTTATGTTTTCCGTAGGCTTTAGAAAATTCTTTTTGGTTACTCATGCGTGGCCCTTTCCTCGGCATTGAGAAGAGAGCCGTTGGTATTTACTTCCGAGGGGTGCCATGTACATTAATGGGAACTTTCATTATTTCTGCGCAGGGTATAGTTTTCGCATAGTTTTCGCCTATTTCATCGGGGTAGTTCAGATTTATGGATATTCTGCATCCGACCAAGCGGCGCTGCAGTTACCTTTTTAAAAAAATAACTGAGACCTCGTTT
>NW_008764535.1:0-514 GCF_000715545.1 Opisthorchis viverrini
AAAGTGCACGTCTTCAAGCCAATTTTCAGTAATCTTTTATTCTCGTTCTAACTGAAGTGCGGCTTACAGTATTTTGATTCACAATAAAGACAAAATGTTCTTGGGAGAATCTGTGAACCACAAAGCAAGCAGAGGTTACCTACCAAAACCAAAAGTTTGGATAAGGCCGCCCTTTTTCGCCTTGCTTTTTTTATTCAAAACCTGACTAGCTGTGCACAGATCTTTGGGCTTTTTATAGTGTCTCAGATTCATTGGCCACATTAGAGTGTAATGAACCGAATTTAGCCCACACGAACTGGGAACAAAATAGCAGACACAAAAGATATTGTCACATAATCGCGATTTTTGTTTGCTCATTGCTTATCGCGGACTTCGAAAATTTCCGCACGGAAATATGGCGAGATTGCTCAGTGGTTAGAGTGAGAATCTGCCAATCGGAAGGTCCGCGGCTCGAACCCGACACCCTCTCGACTCCCCTTGTTCTATGATTGGACGACCTGGCAGTATCCCAGCC
>NW_008764536.1:0-514 GCF_000715545.1 Opisthorchis viverrini
CCCCGGTTCGATCCCGGGTCGCGGCAGTCATTTTCATACTTGACATTAGCGTAGACTGTTCTCGCCATACATAACATCCTTTTAGCTTAAACACTAGAATTTTGCTAATCACACGAATATTGGAGAGCGGCTACTGTGCTGTTACGTTCCAGAAATAAGCAGAGGGCGCTCATTACCATTCCATTACCGTTTGGTCGATCGGTCATTCTCAAGGGGGAACCCCTTATTGCCTTGCAACACTTTCGATTGTCTGGAATAGCTAGGCCGATAAAAAGGATTCGGAAAGAGGGCGTAGTGCCTAAAGTCCAGGCGATCACTATCACATTTGGCAACACTGGTGACTCCACAGACTATCATCGTGGAAAGCAACGCCAGGTGCTTCACTGCCCAACAAACATATCAGTTTATTTCAACACAGCCTTATAATGGAAAAAAAGAAATGAGGATCTAGGGCTGGCCTACTATATGCATCCGAGATGCTTGTACCTCCGACAGTCAGACAATCTCGATAGAA
>NW_008764537.1:0-514 GCF_000715545.1 Opisthorchis viverrini
CGACATCCCCAGTCGAATGGACTTGCTGTTCCGTGAGTTTCTGACCGAGAGCATAATCTGTGATGAAGGGTAAACGTGAATGAATGAAAGGCTACTCAGCTGGAACAACGACGTGCACTACTAAAGGGGACCTGAAGTACTTACGAAAAATTGAGACATTTTTACGAGCGAGATGGCACTGTGCTTCCTTCTGGCCAAAAAATACGCAAATCCTGTTTGCAAAAACGATTCAGATCTATTTGTTTGCTCATTATACTCTAGTTATTTGGTAAAATCAGCGATTGCCAGACTACATTGGTGTTAATAAGTAACTCAACCGAATCTATGGTTGATGGTATTCTTTAACTGAACGCATCGCACAAAGGCCACCTGATTTCAAGTGGCACGATTTTCGGAAGTATCCCAATATAGTTCCTTGATGGAATGCTATTAATAATTTCGCTGAAAAGGAATGGCATCTACGACCGAAGGTGATGAACAACATGACGCTGCATATGAAGGTAATCGAACCACT
>NW_008764538.1:0-514 GCF_000715545.1 Opisthorchis viverrini
CGTTTTATGGCACAATTAAGGCGCACGCTATGGTTGGTAACCTGAATAATGTAGTCCTGTAGGCCGTCCGTCGAAGAATTTTTGGCCTCCGTATTACATGCTCAGAAGATGATTGAATGCGATCGAAGAAGACGGCATAGATTGATAATCATAAAAATTATTTTCTCAGAGGTCCAAATTTCGGCCAAAATCCCATTAGGGCATTGAAAATTCGAGATTTTAATCGGCAAACATTTTTTGGTTGATCGTATGTTGATAGAAAGTATTAGGGATTTGTGGTAACATCCAGGAGAAATTTACGACTCAAAAGTGTCCGCCAAAGTTACAAGCAAAGATTTTGTGTACAGAGCGTGTGCCGGCATTATCTCTTTTGGATAAATCCCAGAATTATCATTAATGCCTCGCTCTAGGAGAAACTGTAGTCTCTATGATGATTTGCGCTTAGCTCCTTCCTGGTTTGGTTATTTTGGATACTGGTGGATACTGGTGTTGCAACTTGATTTGGCGTCACACA
>NW_008764539.1:0-514 GCF_000715545.1 Opisthorchis viverrini
AGCACGTTACTCAACTATCTGTCATGTTTTAAAATGTTTCAGGTGCAGGTAATTTGAACGTGCTTGGATACACTCTCGCGTTAAGAATACGTATATTTATCCTCCTAAACGTCTAAAATTTAAAAAAAAATATGACAAATATGATCTGCTATTTTTCTGCAAAAACCGATAATGCATGGTGTATATGAAGCCAAGTTTCTGCGTGGATAATAAGTGTTGCAGCCATATAATGGCTTGGCCTTTTTTTATGGGATGTAATTGTCATCCTATCATTTAGCCTGTATTTATTTTTTGGTGTGTTAGGTGAGAAATCTCGGTTCCCCAATGCACTGGCCAAAGCTTACTTCGCTGGATAGACTTTGAATTGGTTAGCGGCTAACGTTATTATAATTATGATCTTCTACATTTCCAATGGTACAGCCACAGAAACCACACGTTAGTTGCTTAAAATTGTGTCGTTATGTCCACATTAACGTCACACTTGGCACTTGCACATCGCGTGTAGCTAGGCTGT
>NW_008764540.1:0-514 GCF_000715545.1 Opisthorchis viverrini
ATGCCGAGTATTAGCACATTATTTAGTTGATATGTTTCATTGAAGTCGGAGCCTTTTGCCCCCTCATGTGCTAAAGCTTTTCACGTTTCATCCCAAATCTTTATAAAGCATCAGTTTTCCTGACCGTGGAGTCTATGATTATTGCATGTAGAGATTACTGAAACGGCCACATGGTTGTGTACCTGCAAGCAAGAGATTATTCATCGGAATGCTTCTCAAAAAGCCCGCAAATACACAGAGCGTATCCAAGACTTCGAGAGTAATCAATTAAAAAAAAACGACTTAAAAGGGCAAGATTGGAGAACGTTTTAACGTCTTGCGTTACAAAAATAGCTCATCTGTTATAAGCAAATTGATATGTAAATAAACGAATGGGAAAAGCTTGTCCACCGTTTCATTAATTTTGAAAGAAAACGGTTGTACTCGAACACGTGAAAAGCCTGCTGAGCGGTTTCCTGATTATTAACGTTCACGGTTTAGATTCATGAGAAACAGGATGGCTCGTGTTCCCAAA
>NW_008764541.1:0-514 GCF_000715545.1 Opisthorchis viverrini
TCAATAGAGGCCATTGTCTTTATCCATCTCTCTGCAATGATGGCACAGGATACATTGAGTTGAGAGCGTTTGCGGTCAACCAATATCTACCTAGTAGATGGGTCAGCGTTAGTGACCGGACATCCGGGCTTTGTGGCCATTGAAGCTGGACTGTATCCAAATCTATATAAGTAAACTAAGCAAGAGTATTCTTGAGAGACCGTATTTGGTCGATAAGCTAACAAGCGTTAAGAAGGAGTCGTTCGACGAATTCAGGTTAAAAATTTAGCACATCTCACATCAGTAGCTTCAAGGTTCCAATATCAAGTGAACCAGAGTTGTGGGTATACAACATTAGTTCTTTTCCTCGTGTGAAGTCTCACGAGCTCCTTGAGCTGTTTGAAACAGTTAAAAATGGAGCTACCGTTTGAAAATTTAGGTATACATTTTATTTGATGTTTACTTGTAAGTAAAAATTCTGCAGAAAATTTTCGGTTTGCAGTTATTTCTCCTCCCTTCGTGATGATGTGACGTC
>NW_008764542.1:0-514 GCF_000715545.1 Opisthorchis viverrini
ACCTAATTTGTTCAAAAATATTTAACAGGGATATACTTATTAGAATTTCACGGACTATCGTTTCCGTTTGCAAGAGGGAATACGGTGTTACTAACACGGAACAACATAAGTTTCGTCACTTGGCAACCGAGGACAAGTTCGAATCATCGGTGAAACAGTCTATTAATGACACTCTAAAGTCATCTATACCTTCTAAGAGTCCCGTCATAGAGAAGAAAACTCAGAAGGATATTGTCTACTTGTGAGTGTTTCCCATAACTGAGCAGTACTTCAGTTAGAGCCATCCGATATCTGTAGTTTGCAGGCCGGTGCAAAAATTCAATCGGAAAATTCTGAATGGAGAATTTCAGTTCCGTCGGTCTATATTTTAACAAATGTGGTTTAACAGACGACTGAAGACGCTTTGATTAATGATTTACTACTCTAGATCATCAGCAAACCTATTTGAATAGACACGTTTTAAAAAGATCAGTTTTTTATTTCAGCGTGTAGCAGTACTCGACCGATCATGGGG
>NW_008764543.1:0-514 GCF_000715545.1 Opisthorchis viverrini
CATCATGTGGTTGACGCTCTGATTGTGCTATCACCGTGGGACTCGAAACAGCGAATTCCATGTTTTTTCACAGAGTATCAACGCAAGACATAACGTGTGTCTAAGGTGGCGATGTATGGATATTTAGGAATAAACATGGAGCCGGAGAAAAACAAATATTGCTGTGTTTCCTTTCATATAAGCCAAGTGTCGTTTTGTAAACGATAGCAATGAGAAAGGTGGTGATGTCGCATGGCCATGTAGAACAACAGTTATCTCGTTTGATCGATACTGTGTCATGCCTAATTGATTAATCATAAACTGACTTACGAAAAACTTGTTTAAGCACCCACGTTTGACTGAGAGTTTATTTCAGGTGGCGAAAATTATTTAAGTATTCTTGCGCATTGAGGAAAACATTGTATCAGTTTACTTTTGGGTTTTCTATTTTGAAGAAGGTTGAACCTAAAATCGGCGTGGGATTAATCAGTCCTATCTGTTAGTTAACCGTGAAAAATTGTCCATTTATTCGACA
>NW_008764544.1:0-514 GCF_000715545.1 Opisthorchis viverrini
GTAAAGAGGGTCATTTGTCGCCAAGCTATTCAGTCAGGTTTAGCGTCTCTCTGGACCTGAAAAAAATTGACAGCACACGAATAAGTACTCTTGTACTTCAGTATAACACCATTAAGGAATCTGAGGCGCCCGATGATCAAAGTGACTCTGCAGTTTTGGTGCTGATTCCTTGTTGGCCTGATTGAAGACATTTCTTGAACTCTGTTAAGCTTCAACCGCAAAGCCCTGCTTAATTTGACCTTCCGCAGAATCATGAGAAGCATCGATGACAATCGCTTCCAAATCTTTTCCTCACAAGAAGAAAACCCAGGTAGTTCATGTTAAGAAGCCATGTGGTTCTAAGTCTTGTCCTTCAACAATCACAATATTCTGGCAAGGGAGTTTGTGTCAACTGGGAGATTTGTATGATTCACCTGCTATTCCTGAACGTACATGCTCAGTCTTTCTGCTTGAGACAGTTTTCGCGGTAAGTGTCAACCTAGAACTACGGCTTTCGCATCGGTTGTTCTGGATT
>NW_008764545.1:0-514 GCF_000715545.1 Opisthorchis viverrini
AGGTAGGTGGAGAGTACCATTGAACACCGAGGATTTCGATATAGTTTACGAGTGTACTAGTGCAGGGAAATTTACAATGTTTGGAAAGCCCGAAATGTTCGGTAGTTTGAATCAGGTCTGCTTAAAATGCCAGCAACAACAAAAAGGTCCTGGAAACTATGTTAGCTCAGTGGCGGAAAGGGAGTCAGAAAAGACAGACTGATCTGAATTTGTGTGCTAGGAGCAACATGTACGTTTGCGCGGGTGTTCGATTAGAAATGATTCATCGCTGCGGTATGAAGCTCATACATTTCGTGTACAATCGCATCGCAAGCTCGTGGGGCAACATCAACTTTATTTCGTTTGGGTCTCGACACATCCCGTCCCCTTTACATTAACACCCACCATGGTAAAATCTAATAAATCGTTTTGCCCGGACAGGTATGTGTCCTCGGACTCCAACATCAAACACGAGAACGAGAAAAAGCCTGAAAGACACATTCAAGCGCACGTATATCAGTGGTGGTGGTGGTGG
>NW_008764546.1:0-514 GCF_000715545.1 Opisthorchis viverrini
TAAATTTAGAAACCCTGCAGTTCGCTATGCTGAGCATGATATAAGTGGTGGTCTCTGGATCGATGTGATGCTTGCTCTCGATCAGTGAGAGTCTACCAATGAGACCAGCAGTGCAGAGTGTGATCCGGTTTGGCTTTGATGTGTCGGTGCACCCGACTAGTCTAGGTGTGTTCTTACCCTCAACGGCACGTGCCGTCCACCCCCAATCGTAGTTGCCTCTTCGTTATCTTCGGCAGGTGGCCGTGTACCCACAATTCATTCGGAACTTGATGTTGGATTTGGTGGACGGTGGTTGTGGAGCTTTCACTAGTGGCACTGAAAAACCGTCTGTATTGTGAAAAAAGTCGTCCTGGATGCGTAGTAGGTCCTCTGCGTTGCACAGCCCACACTGTCGGTCTCGTCAGTTGCCTCTCGTCCAATCGAGATTGAGCAATTTGTCAATTCATCGACTGTATTTGTTATCGTGCTCAGCACAGCAGACTAAAGTTCTAAAATTCGTTGGGCCACTGGCGGT
>NW_008764547.1:0-514 GCF_000715545.1 Opisthorchis viverrini
ACGCGCACTTTTCGCCTCAGGAAAGCCCACTGGCAACTCGGTTTTGTTTAGTGACTTCTGGTCCCACCTTGCTTTTTGGTCCACTACGTTAGCTTGAGGCAGCCTCTAATAAAGATGGACACGGAAGTTTTTACAAGGTTACGGCAAAGGCTTTGTGATGAGGCGAGAAGCGTCTTGCTGCAAATGCTCGATCCTGATTGGCTTACATCCTGACCAATCAGCGCATACCTCCGCCGCCGGCCGGCTACCAATCAACGTGATGCTCGGTTATCTAGCACGGCTCGCTTCCAGGTGGCACTCTTACCTTAGCAAATAGGCCGTCTATTATTTACTGAACGAGTGCCAGGGCCACACGATTTCATTCCGCTTTTCCTCAATTGTGCTCCAATGTATGGCGAGCCAAGCTTCTTATATCGATGTGCCCAATCAGATTTAGTCGACTGAAACGGCCATATCAAGAGGTTGTGTGTATTCGAACAGGCATTGACTGGCTTTCAAATTTCTGTGATTAGCT
>NW_008764548.1:0-514 GCF_000715545.1 Opisthorchis viverrini
ACTGTTGATAATGATTGTGCGCGCAGCTAGATGTGACTTAGTCAGGGACGGTAAATAATAATTATTCGGAATGTTTTTTCCACATGGGAACCACTCGTCGTACACAAAATGTTCAAAATGATAAAACTATACGGCACCTGCGGTTTACCGTGAAAACCGCAGTACGCCCGCATTGCCATGAGCATTCTAAAGAGATTGTTATCAGGATGTTTAAGCTATATATGTTCGCATAAATTCATTCAAAACACAACGTGGGACATCTCATCAGATGTAGATCAGAAGTCGATTCATAGGTTGTACCATTCGTAAAATCACCAAGCATGATAATGATAACATGACCTTGAATAACGAGATAGCCAAATGATGATTTAGGAATAGCCCGTACACCAAGATATCCGAGGCATCCGGCAGAGAAATTTCATAGCAGACAAAATTCATTTTATGAGCCCTCCAGTAAATCAGGCGATGCACTCTCATGGAGGCTTTCGGATGGAAAGTGGATGAACCAATATTT
>NW_008764549.1:0-514 GCF_000715545.1 Opisthorchis viverrini
GTGAATGTGTAGGTAACCAGTGGTAAAACCGCGGTTTCCGCAACGGCCTGTAATATAAGGAAATACAGCAAGATAATGTATTCAGTATAAGATGCCAGGGAAAACAAAATAATCAGATGCGTGAATAATCGACTCGGCGGATGAAAGCACATATGGCTCCGTGTACAGCAGCGTGCAAATGTTTCCTTCCTTCCTCTCAGCAACAGGTTTTACCCAGTACTGAAACGACCTTCGAAATAGTTCAAAGTGCATTAGTACATCGACTAAAAATGGTATTTTCTGGTAACCACACTGAGGACAATTAACCAAAAGAGTTTGTGATGATGTTAACGGGACGCTCAGTTGAATCACCCGTAGTTGAACCTGTTTCACATCGGCTGCCTGATATTACGTTTGATACGATGTTCGAAATATCGATTTTATTTATTCAATACAACATTGCTTATAATAGTGGCGTAAACTTGCCCTTCTTATGGATCATAAAGTAGACCCGGTCCCTCGATTCCCATCAGTT
>NW_008764550.1:0-514 GCF_000715545.1 Opisthorchis viverrini
GGGGGATTCGAGAACAGGAACCCTAAATTAACCTGTCGCCACATCGTAGTGTTCACCGCAGCTCAAAGCAATAGAGCAAATCCAAGTCATCACCCTGTTCCTGTGGACGTATCAAGCGTCGGAATAAGCAGTGAAAGTGAGCATGACGCGACAATACCGGCGCTTTTAAGATAACGAGTTTGTGCTGATTTGAACCAGTAATCACAGATGTCATTAGCAAGTAGGCGGATTCGGAGCTTTCAGGACAGTATAGAAATAGGATACAGCGGATAACCGAGTAGGTCTGATCCGGGCATCACCGATGCCAACTGTCATACGGAATATCTAAAGACTCTCCATGTACCAATAGTCTATTGGGGCGATGGATATTTACGTAATACCAAACATCCGACCGAATAGGGTCAAACGCCTTCAAGCCGTCTTAGGCATTTACAAGGAGGATCACGACTGTTAGCTGAATTCACGTCATCGCCAACATCAGTGTTGACACATTGCTTCGCTGCTGTATGACCAA
>NW_008764551.1:0-514 GCF_000715545.1 Opisthorchis viverrini
GAATCCGTAAGCATACCAACCAATCGAACGACATGGTGGGCGAAGCAGGAGGCAAAGGACTCACACACGCGTCACCCTCTGTATGATAACTGATTGTCAAATTGCATTAGAAACCTGGAGGATGAATACGGATCCCCATACAACTTGGAAGTTAATGAATACATCAACTCTCCTCAGCACCACCAACCTCCTGGTCCGAGCGACCTCACACCCGGCTTGTCCAATGAAATTCTTAGTCAGTACGTGTGTGGTCTATTGGCCGGTGATAGTGCCCATTTCAGGAAAGGTATCCGTGGTGAGTGCGATAATCACAGGGGCATCAGCTTGACTCCAGTTGGATCGATACCCTTGGCATCATTTGGCTCGTGAAACACTGATCCGAAAGCAGAGAACAGGTTTCTGGCCTGGTAGAAGTTGCCTTGATGAACTCTTCACACTACGTCAGAACTACGCCATACGTACAAACCGCTCACCATTTTAGTGTCCCTGGATTTTCAAGGTGCATTCGACTCGA
>NW_008764552.1:0-514 GCF_000715545.1 Opisthorchis viverrini
ATTGTTGCTCGTAAGAGGCAACTTGGCGGGAAAGTAAAGTATGAGCATATATGGTGGGGAAACAACCCTAAATAGCTATTCAGAATAGAAGGACACATCTTGCATTTACTTAGAGAAGAGAGGCGCCTGGTGCCACTTTTAATTGATCTTACAATACCTGACTATCCAGAAAGCTTTGACCAATCGGGAATTTTTATATACCAGCTAAAGAACAATCGTATCATTCGTTCAACCGGCTAGTCGTGAAACATCTTCCCCATACTAGAGGCACAAATAATAATTCCATGTTCATGCTTTATTTACATGCTAACCACTGCTAAAAAATTTCCACACATCCGCCCATTGAAAAGCGCTAGGTTGTGGGCGTCATTTTTGCAGACAATTCGAGCTAGAAATACGCTGTCGATTATTTTTTCATTCTTTCACCGTCTACGTTAGAAGCAAAAAATCTGCTAAACTTTTCGACGACCGATACTACAAAGAGTATTTTCGTGGTCTTTATGATAACGTAAAT
>NW_008764553.1:0-514 GCF_000715545.1 Opisthorchis viverrini
CCAGTCTTGACTTGTCCTGAGTTGTACTGTTTCAAGGTAATACATAACGGTGCTACTGTGCGCTGATTTTGAGCATGTCAACATACGATACTCTATAGAGGTATTGTCAAACATCCAGGTTGAATGCTTTCCTGGTGAGTAGTTTACGCATGAATCAGCACTGACAGAATCTCCGGTGCGCTTGGAATGTGCAGTTGTGATCGAATTTCTAGTTTGGCTGCTGGGATTGAACTCCTCGGTTTAAAATGAAAAACCCGCACGACGCACATTCCAAAAAATATCTAATATTGGCCGTACTGAAAGCGGTTATGGGTTAAGCTCTGGCTTGGATGGCTGATTGGCTTCCAGAATCTGAAAACGGTCCTTGATATTTGCAACGTTCAACACCATCTCATGATTCATTTGAGGAAATTTCATTATTTCCGAGGTTTCATGTCGTAGGCCACACAACAACGTACAATTTTCGTCGGTATGTCCTAAAGCACCGGATCCTTCTATAAAGTTTAGGTAAAAT
>NW_008764554.1:0-514 GCF_000715545.1 Opisthorchis viverrini
ACGGATCGTTTCCAGCAAAGGACATTTGTGGCGAAGAGTCAAAAGTAGGCATATGAAAGATAAAAAGCAAGAAGGACCATTCTGACCCGTTTCGAGGGATCCAGTCATCAGTGCGAACATATTTTAGTTCGAGTCTCAAAATTTTTGGAAGGTGCTCCAGAGGTAAATCCTGCATCGATTTATTGAGTCTCACAAAGGAAAAAGGGTAAATCTTAAGTTATTAGTGCACAGTTAGTTTCATTCATACAAGGAGATCCATCTTAGAGAATAATGCGCCTTAGATTTGGCTCGACCGGATGGTTTTGAGGTTTCTAACATTCATTTCCTAGATTCTGCTTAACATAACAATACCAATAGGATAGGAAGAACCGTTAGCTAAATCCGTTAAGAAGAAACTGGACCTATACATGGTTTGACGGTTTGTGTGCCTCCCTGACCAATTGAGCTATACTGGGGTTGTCCGTCCGATACTCGCACGGACACTGTCATGCCAGGTTGGTCAATGGTTAAAGGT
>NW_008764555.1:0-514 GCF_000715545.1 Opisthorchis viverrini
TGCGCTCTGACGAAATGCGGCGCACGTGCACATTGCGACCGACAACCCGAAATCGCAAGGCTATTGGTTTGGGTTATGGCTAGTAACTACACCGAGCTTGGCAATGGACCCACAAAAGCATTGTGCAGTTAGATGACTATAACCTAAATTTACGACTGACATCCATTTATAGTGATTGTGTAAACATCGCCCTATGGAGTACATTTAGACAGATATAGTGCGCGAGTTTAAATGAACTGCGGGTATTCATCAATTGCACAACACCCCGAGCTTGTGTGAAATATATTTCTGCGAGCAAACAGGTTCAGAAGTTTCATTACTCTGGGGTGGAAGATGAACTATGCGCGTAATTACAAGTTAGATGGTAATATAAAATAATGATAACCGATCAAAATAATACATACATATTAAATTCGATAATAAACTACCTGGCACAATCAGGTTTCAATTTGCTTAATGTGGCAGGCTGTTTGAGAAAAATTTTCCCTTGTCAACCAGTTTTGTATCGAGCTCA
>NW_008764556.1:0-514 GCF_000715545.1 Opisthorchis viverrini
CTGGATGAACAAAACCAAACACGCCTCATAAACTATTTGGCTTCAAGAAAACATTGCCTGTGTGGTTTGCTTTTCAAGTTTGAGAGCAAATCAACCGGTAGGAGAGATGCGTTGGAGAGAAAGATTCCGGCCCTGGAAAACGCATGATTTTGTCTTCAGAAAGCTTTTGTTTAGCCTGTGGATGATCTCTTCTTTGGGGGAAATTCCCGTTAGAATCACAGTGTGAGCGAAGGTCACAAGAATCCACGGCTGCAGGTCTGTGGACAAAGTGAACACGTGTGATAGTCAGGTGGTGGACAATCTGGGAATCTTTGACATTCTGATGCACCCGGAGGACAATGGGGGACCAGAGGACGCAAGTGCTTCTGAGCTTGATTTATAACGTCCTCCATTCACCATTGGAGACAATTACAATCTTATAACGATTTTTAGGTATGACTGCCTACCAAACACCATATGAGAATGCTGGTAGTCAGTATTTTGATCCATCAACCCGAAATCAATTCATCAAATA
>NW_008764557.1:0-513 GCF_000715545.1 Opisthorchis viverrini
AATATAAACAGGCGAACAACAGCATTTTTTATTCCTTTTGCACGAAATGCACTTGAGAGACAAACGTGTAGAGTTACCCGCCAAGGGCAGTACTTGATTTTATCCATAATTGAATGAACACATCTAATATGCTGACCGATTAGCGGCAAGAAACCAAGTGAGCTACAAGAGGATATTTTGACGTAATACTTTGTCGGAACAATCGATCACAGAAAGGAAAAATATCCAGCAGTCTTGAGTGGGCCGCACTTTTACTTTTTATCCAGGAGTAGAACAGTTTGTCATGAAAATGTGCGCGGATATTGAGATTGGAGAAGTGCTTTACATGGAACAGTACTGTGCCTAGTTTCATTAGGCTCGGATACACCCTGGCTACTCAGTTTTTTCGAGTTTGCTTAAGTTAAACGTTCAGAAGATTTCGCGCGAACCAATCTGAGCATGCAGGAAGACACATCATTCAGTGCGGTGCAGGATCGTCACCATGATAAATGTAGCCGTTACTACAGTTTTTTT
>NW_008764558.1:0-513 GCF_000715545.1 Opisthorchis viverrini
CCGATGATATGTGGAACGTACGTTTTATAATCTATCAGCAGTTCCACGTATGAAACACTTCCCGCCGTGGGCGATACAGCACCACGCAGTTCTACCCCGATCCCCGAGTTTTCTCAAAATTCCATGTAGTTTGCTATCTAGAACTAACTCTCCAAATTCCAAGGCCAGCGTAATTTCCCCGGATCTGGCCAACCTCATTCTCAGTGAGTAGATTACCATGTTCTAATTAAACTATTTTATAGGGAATTTAGAGAAGATTTACTCGTCGCTCCAAAGACTGCACACGAAGCTAGACGCTTTAGTACCCACTAGCAGTTCTGAGGCACTCAACGAGCCCCCTCTTCCGCTTTCATCCATGGATGATCTCCAAAAGTATGAGGAACATCTAAGAGATGGTCCACGCTATGCACAGCTGGTAAGTATTAGTTGTATTGTATTTTGTTGATTTCACAACGATGGAAAGGTGGCTCTTGCAGGAGACTGTCGATGTACAAGTGTACCTGACCAACGTGC
>NW_008764559.1:0-513 GCF_000715545.1 Opisthorchis viverrini
GTACCACAGCTGAACGAACTCAGTGACCTTTCACCGGACTGTCATGGTATCTTTCGGCAGCGTCATCTCATCTATATGGGAGGACGCTTCAGGCTCGAGCCTCTTGTATACTCTTGCAACTGGAAACGGCACGATGGACTTGTGATTCGGTCCTGGTAATCAGCGGTCAGCTGACACGCTAAAGCTTAGAAGAAGAGAAAGAAGCCTTTGCCAACTTCACCGAAGTTTGCCGGAGAATAAAATTAGGCACTTGATTAAATCGGTTTGTGGTGTGCACGGGATTGCTTGGCCGAATCTGTGATATTTCCATGCTACGAAAGTTCGAGGCAGGTGAATCTGGGTGGAAGTTCCAACTGATGTCTCAATTTAACCACTCACTGAAATGTTTACGGCAATACGTCAGTTCCACGGATGACACTGAAAATGAATCATCAGTGGTCAACCCACATGACGTCTGTGCATGGCTGGTAGACACAAACGCTTTGCATGGAGCCAGTTGTGGTGCTGTAAACA
>NW_008764560.1:0-513 GCF_000715545.1 Opisthorchis viverrini
AAGCCAGCTAGTGTCATTGTTTGCCTTACCTCAGCCACTGGTATAGCCGTAAGTTTAACAATAAGCCAGCTGAAGTCTGAGGAACTAAAAGGCCCTGTGTGAAGAAGTGGTCGTAACTTAAGGGTTAATACCGAAAGCTGGGAGAAAAGCGTGCGACTATAGGCAAAATAGCCTCCGAGGGCTGACATGTTGATGGAGGACCCAGAATCGCAACGTCGGATCTACTTGATCCAGTACTAACTCAACCAAGAAAGCTTAACCATGTTTGCCTGCTTCTATATAATTTTGGAAACACTTTCTCGACGTCGCTTGTCCCCGTGAGCCTGAAGTTATTGAGGAAGACTCTATTATATTCATCGAAGCCTATCAGCTAGTGAGGTACGCACATGGGAGATTGAACATCGAGGAGGTGGCTTCAATTTGTCCCAATCGTTAAACTTCCGTGGTGCTAGAAACCGGTGGATGCATCACGAAAACCAACCACGATGGCACCTCACAATGTGCACATTCATT
>NW_008764561.1:0-513 GCF_000715545.1 Opisthorchis viverrini
TGTTGGATTCGAATTTGGCACCGATGCGTAAAGTGGGTGCTGTAGGACCTTCGCGCCTTCCTGACTAGGGTCCCACGTGATCCTGCTTGTACGTGTAGGACGTGACAGATCTCAATGGCGCGCCATTTTCCGACCGTCTGTCATTTTGCTCTGGGCCTATGTCGGGCGGATTTCGCAAAGACGCTGGGTCAATCCCACTGATGGGGCCATACTTCGACAGGTGTTTATCACAATGCCGTCGAATGGGCGAAACACCTTATTCTCAATCCTCTTCCTTAAGGATATGAGGCTTCATCGCACTAAGTCCTTATCTCCTACCCTTCCCTTTTCCTTCCCACTCTATGAGGACATTCTTTGCTTCTGGTTGTATGGCCTTTTAGGTACCGGTACGTATTACCGGTAAATTGCTGTCGATGATGTCAACACGCAGCTATTCGATCATGTACAACTGTTCCGTGGAGTGAAGTTCGTGACTGGCAACTTCCCAGGCCTGCTTGCCGACAATTAGATGGG
>NW_008764562.1:0-513 GCF_000715545.1 Opisthorchis viverrini
TCTGTACACTACCACACCATCTGTATTCTGTCCAACTCACAGTTCACAAAGGAACTCCTCACCACCATTTGTATATTATAAGACTTCTAGGAAGCGAATGCACGTGTAACACCAGCTAACGGTGTTTGTAGCCAAACTGTTCTGGGTTTGAATGGCACAACAACAGAGACTTGTTGCGACAGATTGGTCAGTTGGACGAGTATTGGCAAAACCATTCGAGTGCGGTAATACCTTGAGTTTTGCAAGTGTTTGGAATTCAGAGTCACGTTCTTTTACAGATGGTCAACAATGACGTATGGAGATGCAAGAAAACCCTGCGGTGTGTAGCAAGAAAACCTGGTTTGCTTTGCCGGTCAGTGATCATGGAAATCAGGTTGGCTGGAACTGAAGGTCGCACTGACAAGACCAGAAAAAAGGTCGACCCCGCCGGCCGAATACCGCGCAGAAAACCTTTGTAGTGGGTATATGAATGCGAATCACTGGCACCTGGTATTCCTGAAATCGGAAACTTGA
>NW_008764563.1:0-513 GCF_000715545.1 Opisthorchis viverrini
TTTTTTCTATTCTTTTTTTACAGAACTGTTAGAAGAAATCAAAAAGCACCTGTGTACAATTGCATATGTGAAGTTAGTTTTTTTAGACGCGTTTCCCCTCTCAGAAGTGAGCCGGTTTTCTACAGAGTTACGGCCTTGTCCACGACCCCTCACGCATTGCGCTCTATGATGACTGTGCGGAACTTTCGCGCGTGAGAGTAATTATGGATCACACGAGTATTTCAAAACTGTAGCTGTCGAAAGCCGATGATGCAAATGTATCATCAGAAGCCAACATCGTAGGATACTCAGAGATAGCTCTGTGTGTTATTCCCGAGTATGACAACTGCCACATACCATCGACAATTCTTTTGACGGAAGCTTGTTGTCGCAAATTTTGTCTGAAAATGGTGGTGCATTAGTTGTCTCCCCTTCTTAAAGTCCATTTCAGAAACCGAACTCAACTTGTGGTTAATCTAACGACAAAACGCAGCAAACCCCATCAACCTTGTAATGTACTACTCATAAGGTTGC
>NW_008764564.1:0-513 GCF_000715545.1 Opisthorchis viverrini
AGAACAGATCGGACCGCGACACTGTAAGCTTTATCCCTGACAGTCACACTGATGTCACTTCTACGGCACACATGTGAAAAGTTCGCGCGTGCTGCCCAGTCCTTCTCAAATCAAGAAGTAGTTTCGTCTTTTGTCAGACCACTGGGACATATGCAGCTGCCAAGGTACACGAACTTATCTGCCAAATCTGTCCGCTCACCTAAAAGAATGAAGTTTGGATATGATCGCGCCCAATATTGCGGCAGCCCTTTACACTTTACATATCCGAAGCTTATAACCTAATGTGCAGCAAAATTATTCAGGTTATTTAAAGTGGTTTGCATGTCTGAAGGGTTATCCGGGAAAAGGAGTGTCACCACCGTACTCCACTCCTGGAAGCGAACGTCCCGGTAATACGACGTTTATGCTCGGAGATAAACCCATTAACACCCAACGCCCTTGAACCAGCTGACCAGATTATATGGAACGGGGTGTGTTGTGACTCGTCGCACGATCGTGCAACTCTGTATCGGT
>NW_008764565.1:0-513 GCF_000715545.1 Opisthorchis viverrini
CTGACTCCAACGATCTGTAGTGATGCTCTAAGGGACACCAAAATAGGCTGCCCAGAATCAACAAGGTGTCTGGTAACGGTTTCGGACAAACTATTCCGCATGGGGATCGCTAGAAGCCAGCGCGTGATGCGATCGACAATTGTTGAAACATAGGAACATCCGTTGGATGGTGGAACTGGTCGAAAGATGTCTACATGTATATGATAGAAATGGCGTGCAGGAACGTTGAGAATTCCGAGTGGCATAACCGTGTGTTTGTGAACTTTACCCAGTTGACAGATTTTGCACTGTTTTGCCCATTGTCGGATCTTCTTCTGCATACCAGGCCACAAGAAACGCTCAGAAAACAATCGAGCGGTTGAGTGGATACTCGGGTGTGAATTAGAGTGGAAATGCATAAAGACTGACCGGCGATATTTCTGAGTCACAAATGGACGAGGTTTACAAGTGGACATGTCACGCAGAATTTTCGAATCACAGGTTGAGAGCGGCATATAAACGAACTTCAGGGAA
>NW_008764566.1:0-513 GCF_000715545.1 Opisthorchis viverrini
TTTTTCATTGGCATTTATCAGGACAATTGTATTGGTTAACTTTTACGATTGGGTGTGACGTGGTTGTGTTTTGTGCAGAAGATATGGTCGAAGGTTAAACAGCTGAGTCCCTGACACGCATCGAATTCCCGGTTTTCCTCCATTGACACTCACCAAAGAGTGCCAAAGTCCGAATGGGTGGAACGGCTCTGTCATTTTCTAACTCACTCTATTCTCAACATCACTGTTGCTTCTAAAAAGACCACCATTTGCTGTGAGTAAGAGTCTACAACTTCGTTTTTGATCCCAGTGTTTTGTGGCCTTTCTGTCTGCACGGAAAGAGCACCAGAGTACTGGCCAAATAACCAAGAAGAACACTTAGTTCTGAAGCTAAGAGCGCTTGTTTTGTAAATTGTCTTTTTCAGGTTTTTATGCACACCAAAACTTTCCAGTAGCGGTCGCTCTGATTGGTTAACAAACATGGCGGCCTGAATTTTTCGCTAACATACCAATACGGTTTTCGAGAAATACACT
>NW_008764567.1:0-513 GCF_000715545.1 Opisthorchis viverrini
CTAGATCCGCCCTTATTTGGGATTCACTACCACCTGTAGGCGAATCTTACCGTCTCGAAAATCCAAGTCAGTGCGACGGAAGCACGATAATGCCGATACCGCAAGGTTACTTATACCTGCCCTTGAGTAATAGTCACTCTTGGGTTGGAATCTCGTCATAAGTTCTCCGTTTTCTCGAGCCCCGAGAGCTCAGCATGTTTAGCATGTGGTGGTCCATTTTTCGCTCTGTATTGTCAATCGTTTCTACCCACACAGTGCGATTATTCCGATACCGTACCGTCGTCTGCTGACCTTGTTTTTTCTAGAATGATACCATTCAGTTCATTTTCGGTCATTCCGATGAGTCGGTCTTAGTATCCGGGCGTCCAGTGTCGGTCCACCTTGTATCACCTTGTACAAATCGGAATCGGCCAAGCTCTGTTGACACTCTTCTGCATACCTTCTACGCATAGTTTGCCTTCACAAAATGCTCAGAATACCTGAGTGCTCTTGTTCGATATGCATCTATCGATC
>NW_008764568.1:0-513 GCF_000715545.1 Opisthorchis viverrini
AATGCACTTTGCGAGTAGATGCTATCCACCACGCTAAGATGTCCAACCCCGCCAGGGAAGAACAACGCATTTCCCCTTCGCACCATCTTTATAGTTTTAAAATGTGGCGAACTGCATGTTTTGCTGCTAAGAACATCACTTTTATTTGTACCTTTTCACAAATGTGTGGCATTGAATACTACCGATGGAGCTTTGGTATGTGTACCTTATAACTTTGGGAAAATTTGAGATTCACCCCCATTCTAATCCCAGCATACTATTATTTTATCTTGGTGTTGGTAAATCTGTACTGGACAAGAAAAAGTGGGATGCATCGAACAACATACGACAAGTAATGCGCGGTGCCGTAGAGTCCCAGGAATAAGATTCGAAGGCATGAAGCCGTTTTACGTGCCACGTGGACGGTAGGGTTCGCCACTCAGACGCAACTGTTCGCGAAGAGAGCCAGTGGCGGTTAAACAGTGACTTGGCAGCGATGCGTGATATCCATTACCAGCAAACTCATCTGCGCTG
>NW_008764569.1:0-513 GCF_000715545.1 Opisthorchis viverrini
CCGCCTCTAGGTTTCCATCACACCCGCTACTTATACTTCGCAGCATCTCCAATACCTATAGTGTTACGCGACCACGTTTTGAAATCTCTGAAACATGTTCAGAGACTATTCGTTTTGGAGCATGATCATGCACTCTGTGGGCGCCAAGCACACTGCAAACAAGTGGATAGTCTCGGTCAGCTTTCCTAACAATGATTACGTTTTCTGCTCTCTTTTGAAAAGTGAGAACCTGCTAGACAATTTTCTCACTCGAACCGATTTAAACAGGGGTGTTTTGAGGACCTTCTGTCGTTCGCCTCATTATTTCATAAACGAGGAGATTCAACGAAAATGTGGAGAGTGGACATCCTTGTCCAGTAGCACTGCTGTCGGAGAGCTCGATACGCTCACGCGCCACATTCTGTGTATTAAATTTTAGTGCATTCCCTGTTACAAAAGCGCATAGAACTGAGCAAGCCGGTGGACAGAATCGGACACACTCTTGAAGTCAAGGAACACAAGATCGTGGATCAC
>NW_008764570.1:0-513 GCF_000715545.1 Opisthorchis viverrini
CAGTCGCAACGATATTTGAAATATCGCGACATATTTGTATGTAGGTATTTATATTTAGTATTTATAATTTTGGTGAATATTCGTCGACAGCCCACGACCGGATTCGCCCTACTCAGGCTGATCGTGTAAGCGCAGTCCCCGGGATTCCGTCAAACTTATCTTCTACTTAAATCCGAATAGCACCAAATTAGCGAATATACACTCATCTGAAATCTAATTTGTTTCTTTGGAGAGACTCACTTGGAACCCTGCTGAATCTCTCGTGGTTTGATGATGTTCTCAGGCAACTGCATGTGCTGCATTTACCAGGCCGCCTCATGTTTCAGTCGCTACGATATTTGAAATATCGCGATAGATGTATATATTTGTATTGTAATGTACTACTCATGAGGTTGGTGAAAATCCATCGACAGCCCACGACCGGTTTCGCCCTTCTCGGGGCTCATCAGGTAGGCGCAGTCCCGGGTTTCCCGTAAAAATTATTTTCTACTTCAAACCGAGTTGCACCAAATT
>NW_008764571.1:0-513 GCF_000715545.1 Opisthorchis viverrini
CAAAAACTTGGTTAAATGTAAATTTGTTTATTGCATGAGTTTGCGGCCCGCTGTCGATCACGCGTTGGTTGTTGATTCATGTCGGCTTTGTTGCCTTTTAGAGTACCTCACCCTTTGTCAAGAACTGTTGAGGTTTATGATTTTTCATCCCGTGTACTTACTTTCAGCTTTATAGTGCAGCACATATGCGTAGCTATTCGCTTGGAGTTGTGCCGGTTTGGTCGCTTACCTTGGTGCTCGTTGCTTAGGAACCCGATATGATCGTTACACTCTGGTAATAGCAAAGAGGTGGAGAGAGCAGATGAGTCATGATTGAAGGAAATTTTGAAGCAGATTCACCGAACCGGATCGGTAGAATACCATTTTGATCGGGGGGCATCCAGTGAGAGTAGTGGAAAATAACTTGGAGTTGCATGGCAAACTAGACAGGGGTAATAATAAAACGTGAATACAGAAATGCTTGAAGTGGCTTCAAGGGCTCAGGCGGCGCTCTTAGACAAGTGTTGCGAACTT
>NW_008764572.1:0-513 GCF_000715545.1 Opisthorchis viverrini
TTGCTACCAAGAAGGATGATCAAACCTTCAGAAGGGCGTCTTCTGTTGCTATAGATCAGAACCAGCTGGCCATTATCTCAAAACCACGACTTTTCTAACAGTGAGATCATGTGTGCAAACATCGAGATGATTGCGACGAAGTCGAAGGTGTTAAGATTTCAATGAACTGCGTCGGACGGGTGACACTTAGAACTCCTGTGAACAAGAGGAAATACATATTTACCCAGACCTTTGTTTTTGCTGAATGAATCCCGCTAACCAAGTTTAACCGAACTATGAAGAAAACAGGCGTAGTTATTCATGAGAAAAATCAATGAACAACAACCTTGTCCTGATCGGGACACATAGGGTCACATGAGTCTTGGTTAACAATTTACTATAGTGATGGTAGTACAACACGCTCACTGACCGGAGCAGCGCATTGAGTGTACGGCATTAGAAGTAGCATACTAAACGTATCCGAAATCCTCTAGACCACACCATTTAGAGGACAGCGAGATAGTGTCTGTTTTT
>NW_008764573.1:0-513 GCF_000715545.1 Opisthorchis viverrini
TTTTAATATCACGCATAATTTTGAGTGCTTGTGATTAGTTGATCACAAAATCGACCCACTGTAAGCTTAGCAGTATTGCCAGGTCAGCATCCTGTGAGCATTTTGCGATACCATCAGTAACCAACGCAACACGTATGGCTCAGTGGACATTTTATATTTGCAATCTGCCTAGATTCTAAGCGGTACATTAGAACAACTCGCACTTTTCTATCCCAATATTTCGGCGGAAATAGAAAGCCCGGTATGTATAGTGTATGCGGCACGACCGTTCTTAGCGCTGTGAAACAGGCAGGTTGCAAGCTTCGTGCCAAATATTTTGATGAAAATGGAAATGAAAGTAGCCGCAAAACTCATGCATTGTGCATTTCGCAGCGACGAATACGGGACCGCTGGTATGATCATTATTTGCTATTGTCTTTGAGCAGATTTGATAAGTTGCTGGACGGGGAGGCTTTTGGATTTATGGTGCCAAATCTTTCCAGCATAGGTATTCGGATACTCTGAAAATGTGTC
>NW_008764574.1:0-513 GCF_000715545.1 Opisthorchis viverrini
CAGCGAAGGCCTCCTTCCTTTCACCAGTACGTCGTTCGCGATATCTGGTTGTTTGTTTGTTCACAGGTCTAGGGTGTTTCCCTCTGTTCTTTCTGATCTGCTGCTTCCCTCAAGTTCCGTTGGATACAGCTACTTTGGGGCGATTTAGGATTACGTGTCTGGAGGCGCACTTGTAGGCCTAATTACTTCGGATCAGAGCGATTCGCTCCATTGAGCGAGAAAAAGCATACCAACTGCTAATGGAATTCTGGCCAACAGGTCAGTTTTCACTGGTTGTAAGAGATATTGCCCGGCTCGGAGCATATACCCCGCGGATCAGTGATGAAGAACGATGTAGAAGGTTTGGAAAGAATCCGTTGGCTGTCGAAATGTACATGGCGCAAGCCAAGCAGCACTACGTGGCACAAAACTCTTGAAAGCACCATGATCACCGGAATATGTTCTCCCACAACCCAGTTGGTCTACGGTGGGTCCAGGGAGACCGACATACCCGATAATTCTACGAGAGCGATG
>NW_008764575.1:0-513 GCF_000715545.1 Opisthorchis viverrini
GATCAACTCGATGCTGGAGTGCAAGTATGTGCTTGGAAACAGTCAAAATTTGTCATCTATAGGGAAAACAACATTGATCTGTGGATACATGTATAATAAGATAACTTAATCACCAGACTACTCATTGTAAACCTCCAGGCCTAAGGTAACTAGCTACCAAAGTAACATTTCTGACTCTCTGTAATTAATACCTGCTTGAGTGTAGTGTTGTACGAGTGGTGGGAATGCAGTCATTTTTGCGAGAACTGACTTACTTTCTGGTTGTCCATTCTCACTTAAAAGATGTGTTGCGGAAAATCCATCGATAAATGTTGTTTCGGGAATTCGCCTGGGAAATTTGAAAAGAATTAACGATAAGGCAAGCACCTGGGTATAGTGGAGCCGATGCTGGTTCCTGTTACTAGGCTGCAGTGCCCAGATTGTGTTTGCCTGCTTATGCTCGTCTCCTCAATTATCTCATTTTCAGAAAACTGATTGTGGTTTGCCTGCTGCTGATGGGCTTCCGACGAAGCA
>NW_008764576.1:0-513 GCF_000715545.1 Opisthorchis viverrini
TAACGGGCCTGATTCAAAACTACTTGTCACTGAATATGGAGCCATCTGGCGAGAACACCTGCATCTATCGATTCAGGGGTAACCAAACTTTCCGAAATGTGCGTAAGTTCAAAAGCAATTAGCCTAAGCGAGTCGCATCAAAGGGGTCAAGAGCACCCATAAACCTCGACCGGATTCGTCTCACAGTCCAGTGGAATGCAAAGCTTCGGTAGGTTTCCCCAGAACTTGATACATTTTGCATCAACTTGCACTCTACAGATAACATCAAGAAGCCAGCAGTTCGTACCGATACTCCAGTTGTTCTTCTTCACTAAATGGATATCAGGTTCTAGCGGTCTCTGAATAGACCAGTTTTGATTTCTATGATTTGCCTTATTCCATCTTTGGCAGTGGTAAAGTCATGCTCCAGTGTTACAGAACTCACAGTGAAATTCATCTGATGCTCACAGAAAATCCGAAAGCAAAGCACCGAAGAATCGGTGAAGAGCACTGATGTCATGCTGTCGATGATGA
>NW_008764577.1:0-513 GCF_000715545.1 Opisthorchis viverrini
ACCGAAAAGGTGCTACAGCTGAACGAATTATTAAATTATTATACCTACGGGAAACTTGCAAATTGCTGCAGCGGTGATACGTACGGTGGAACGAACTCAGTGCTTCAGAAAAGATACTGTAAACTCCCGGGTTGCCGTGGCTTGCAAGGATAGAAACTCGACACTTTTCATGGTGCGTTCGTATTGCAACTCCCGGAAGAATAGCGAAGGTTTTGGCAGCTAACGTGGTGATCAAATGGAATGACACAGCCGCAAACACTGAGGTCTTGCAAAGAGTAAAGCCTGTCGGAGTTATAGTCTGATGCTAAACTAGCCTGATTTGTTAGGCCACTTGCTACTACGGCCCACAACTCCAATCCTGAAACATTTCATTTGAGGTTAGCTTGACACACGAGGATCTGGCATTCGACAGAATGACCTACACGAGGACTGCCTTGAGAGGCAACAACATCAGTCCCGTCTCAGTGCAGTTCGGACCATGCGGTTTGTGCAAGGAGCGCATGGTTGTACCTC
>NW_008764578.1:0-513 GCF_000715545.1 Opisthorchis viverrini
TATGGTGAATAGGTCATTTCAAGGTGCACCGCCCTCATCTGCAAGCAAGTAAACAAGCAGCCATACCTTTCCTCAGTCTTTTTTTCCTTCTTAACTGCCAGTAGCCCAAAAACAGTCATACCTATCTTGAAAGGATGCCAGCCTGGCTGGATTCTGTCGATCGGCAGTGGCGCCGAAGCTTGTCGTGAAGTCGTGGTCAGGTTCTGTCGGCACCTCCAGCAACCGTAGAGGCTTAGCTATCGACACTTCTTGAACGACCTAATACATTTGGCGCAGTTCGGATAACGTATACAATAGTCCACAATGCCCATTCTACACGTGAGCATTCCATACTATCAGCCTGGTGTCGTTATACCCCGGGGTAGTATGATAGGATATTTAGCAACATGCGGCCAAAAAAGGTAATCCAACCTACCTCACACACACGGCAAGCCATTTATCAATATTGGACATAAACGTATTAGTTTGTGGTTGCGTACATTTTGTTCGTCAACCTTACCGGTGCGTTCTAAT
>NW_008764579.1:0-513 GCF_000715545.1 Opisthorchis viverrini
CCCTGCCTCCCAGGGCAGAGTACTGAGCAATGTGGTCAAGGATTTCGTATTGACGAAATTTTTCGGGATATCAACCTTCTGATTCGAACTCAAGGTGCAAGCGTAGACGCTAAGAAAGAGCTGGTGGAAGCCTGAGTTGATAGCTTGCACAATAGCGCTGACGGTAGCGTTTTGCTAGCTTTGGACGCCTAATCTTTCTCGAAACGATGGCTTGTGTTTCCGGAGCGAGTGCTTCCTCGGGGTATCCGTCTCCGATGCAACCAACTTGTGGCAAGAATTGTAAGCGCCCGGTGTAATCAAAGTGGACAGCCGATCTTTTATCGTGGAAATTGTGTCCGCCCGGAAGGTCTGGTGCATATTCTGCAGTCCTGCTGGACCATGCGAGATGCTAGGTGTGCTCGTCACAACGGGTCTCAAAGAGACTGGCACGATCTTGCCTGATGATATATAACCAACCACTTCTTCAAATTTCATTACTATCATTATTATTCCCTGGATCAAAGAATCGTAGAA
>NW_008764580.1:0-513 GCF_000715545.1 Opisthorchis viverrini
GCGTCTGGATTGTATCATCCCAATATCAACTCACCTCTGTATATCTGTTTTTGCTGACAAGTAGACGTGCATTAGTTGAAAAATTAAAAGGTCAAGTACTTCACATCAGAGGACCTACAGTAACAAATCGGTCGTACTCTTACCTACAGGCCAGCGTGGAATAGTTTCGAGGATGGCAGAAGTGAGCTCCTTCGCGGAATCCTCAGACAGGTCAAAATCAAATGCCCGTATCAACGCCATCGTAGTCTCGTCAACTGGACTATCAACCAGCTGATTGAAAGATTCCAACTTCGCTTCAGTGGAAAAGAAAACATGGGCGATAATAAGATGGTGTGGAAAAACACTCACGTCAATGGTATCATACAACAGCAATCAGAAGTACTATCTGGCAGCGTAGTAGAGAAGCAGTTAAGATCAGGCCGGCATGATACCGTCAGCGTGTCTACATGTAGCATCAAACGATTCAGCGAAAGTTGGATAGCACAAATAAAAGTCTTGTCGATTCAAAAAAAA
>NW_008764581.1:0-513 GCF_000715545.1 Opisthorchis viverrini
ATATCATTATGCGGCATATAATTGGCCATTCGGCTAAACAGAGACTTCTGGCTTCCAGAATAGGTTGGCCCCATTTATGTGGGAAAAAGATTGTTCACTTGCAGATTAGTATTAATCGCAAGATATCGTCTTGTTCAAATGTCAACCGTCTGCTCAGCTGTTTGGTTGCAATGTCATATGCGGGGCTTCAAACCACGTTGTTGGTCTCGCCAACCTCTTGAGCAGAAATGCGTAAATGTGCACTATAAAGTGCTCTGTTTGTTAACCAACGATTGCAGCTCAACCTGTACTTGGCCTGGTGAGGGGGACCTCAACGCGACGACAACTTTTGCTTCCTTCATTGTGAAAGACAAGTTATGACTGTTTGATTGAACATCCTCACCAATAACGGTGATCAAACGGGTTAAGCAGGCTGATGGGTCACTTCCAAACCTGCAGCAGTAATGGTGCAACCATAACAAACTTTCAAGCTTGGGAAACTTTGGCGGATGAGTCTGTTGGAAACATCATAAA
>NW_008764582.1:0-513 GCF_000715545.1 Opisthorchis viverrini
TGTATGTATATATGTATGAATGTATGTATACGTGTATGTCTACTTATGTTGTCCCAACAGAGAAGCTGCTCAATATCTACGGTTTCGCGGTGGCCTCCTCCGAAATTCACCACGTTTAATGTGCTCATGACAGACCCTAACCGAGAAGTATAAAGTTCATATTCGTGCACCAATCATCCTGGTTCTCAGTATAAAAGCAGCCTGTCCGGTAGCCGAAAGTAGCGGCATGTCTCAAGAAACTATCCGCCTAAATAAAACGGAACCATGGTAAGTTCCTTAAGGCACTGGGGGTAACACCGACTTGATATCTGAATTAGAGGAACTGACCAATTCATTGCTTGTAGTTAGATGCAGTTGCCTTCACCAGTGCAATTCTACATCCAAAATTGTGGAAGTGCCCTAAGTTCGCTTAAATGAGTCCACCGCAGCGGAAATTGCGTTCTATCGTTGCAAACATGAACGCTAATTCGTGACCAACAAGTACATCAGCATTGAGTTTGCTCTAAAGCCAAT
>NW_008764583.1:0-513 GCF_000715545.1 Opisthorchis viverrini
ACATTCAGTTGCTTAAAAACATTATAAACAAGAGATTCAGTTGGATTCCCGGTGAATCTTCCGTCAAAACTAAATTGGTATTTTGCTGATACCGTTATTCCTTTTTTTATCAGAACAATGCAACTGCAACTACTGTACGTTCACTCCGTGCTGCACGCAGGTAAGGCTTATGGGTTATAGATAAACATGAGTTTGATCTAGTGTGCGATGTGGAGTTAAAATGCCATGACTTTAGCTGCTGATCAAAGACCTACAATGGAAAGCCGGAAAAATGATGCGATTGTGACACTGGCTTTGCCAGCGCATAATCCCAATCCAAACTGCGTACTCACAGACAGTCTGTAAAACTTGTGATTAGCCTGGTAAGGATGTCATAGAAACTGGTATAGGAGATGAACGAAGATTTTCCATTCCCGGCCTTGTCCCCTTCTGATCTACTATCATGATGCTCAGCGGTTAACCTTCAAACAAGTGACTGCCTCATGGTACAGTGAGCGTACCGTTTGTAACTGG
>NW_008764584.1:0-513 GCF_000715545.1 Opisthorchis viverrini
AACATAATTGCTTTCTGATCTGCTACACTCATAGCTCTACAAGAAGCCTTTCGTTCGAACGCCCAGGCTTTGATGTAGGGCATGGAAAATTATTGATCAAAAGTGCTGCATGTGAAGAAGCGGTAAATGGGTTTTTTATCTGTTCGCCGAACTTAGCAGTTGGGTCGCCAGTGCGATTTACAGTGGGTTAAATTAAGCCAAATTTGAATTACATTTAATGCCTAAGATTTTTCAACCTAGTTCCCACTAGAAATGGACAAAATTGAACAGAAATATTGAAAACCGTCAAATAAGGGCAGCCACGGAATGCGGTCAGTGCTTACTATGGCAGAATTGAATGTGAGCGGGATTGACATGTGAAGCCGGCACTCGGCAGAAAAAATGAAAGAAGTAATGATCAGTGTATCTAAAGTTGTCATATTGTTGAGTACCGGCTTGTCTGGTCAATAAGTTTGCTGTCGCTTTAGGTCCTACTGGAGCTATTAGTGTAGCAGATCAGAAAGCAATTATGTT
>NW_008764585.1:0-513 GCF_000715545.1 Opisthorchis viverrini
CGGGATCTTTCTTAGGAGAATCCGGTTGTAGTAAACATCTTTCGCTGGGCGGAACAGATCGCATTTGCAGCACTCCCTCTCCGTGAAGTTGACTCGAGAGAAGGAGTTTCGTGCCATGAAAAATTTTCTTCACAAATGAAAGAATAACCACACTCTCAGTAAAAAGCGGTCTTTTTTTACACCGAGTTAATTGAAATGTCGCAGGTGCCTCGATGGAGATCAAAGCGAGTAAGTTGCCGTAAATAACAGTGTAAGTCAAAACCTTCTGAAGACTGTTTGTGACGATCGCAAAACTGTGGAAATCAACGAAATTAGTGACATTGCATTCTAGTAATAGATAAATAAGGGTCGAAGAGCTTTCAGCAAACTTATGCGTGAAGTGTTACGTATAGAACAGGGGCTTTTGAATGAAATGCAACAGCCTGTTTTGAACCCTAGAACAACAGTTTACAATACCAAATGCAAAATAGTGGTTTGGCCAAAGAGGGCTTTTGGGTTGCTGATTTTCCACAG
>NW_008764586.1:0-513 GCF_000715545.1 Opisthorchis viverrini
CCAGCCCACAGAATGCTCCAGTAATTGATATGGGCTTCACTGATGTCTCCACTGAATTCCGGACGTGTCTATTTTACAGTCTCCTCCTGCACATTTGGTGTTTTTGGACGGTTTAAGTAGGTCAGACTGGGGATATCACAGTCTGGCATCGCAAAATGTGATAATTTCCACCACTAACAATGAATTGTGTAAACTGGAGTTGGTGATTCTACACGTCGGCAACATCTGTGAGGGAGTCTCGCAAGCGGGAAGTTAATCAATGTCTGTCCGTCGTGCCTGTTTACTCCCCAAAGGCTGCCTCTCCGACTCCGTCAAAGACGGTTTTACGACGCCCTAAACGTCTTTATGTTGTAGCGAGCTAAAAGCACAGATAAGGTGGTGTTCGCCGGAGATTTGAATGCATAAGTGGGCAGGCTAAGCGAATCTGAGACTCAATTAGAGATCAACGTGGAGTGGACCGCACGGGCAATGACGAACGATTGCTTCAGCTATGAGCTGACCGCAGGCTGCTTT
>NW_008764587.1:0-513 GCF_000715545.1 Opisthorchis viverrini
TGGATCGAAATATGCTAGTTGAACACTGCAAGGGACAAGTTGGACTATGGAGGCTTGCGCAACCAGCTGGATGTTTATAGCTTGGCTTAGTCTCCAGAAAATAAGACCGCAGAGTGGACAAGAGGCAGCCCCAAAAGCAATAACATGTGAAGCTGATGGACCACAACAGTTGACTCATGTGATAGCGGCTGAACTGCTGAGACCAACAATAGGTCTCACTGGTAATAACTGCAGCATAAGCTTTCTGAATCATTTACGATGAAGACTCCCACCTACCC
Source organism: Opisthorchis viverrini (assembly GCF_000715545.1). Classification (NCBI taxonomy): domain Eukaryota; kingdom Metazoa; phylum Platyhelminthes; class Trematoda; order Opisthorchiida; family Opisthorchiidae; genus Opisthorchis; species Opisthorchis viverrini. Next base: position 279 of record NW_008764587.1, read on the forward strand.
TTATTCGGACAATTCATCATACGTGTAATATATGAATAAATCTTCAGCCGTACACCTGCTGTGCTTCCCAAAAAGAAAGTACGAGGGTTGAAATACTTCCATGGTGCTCAAGCCTGGGCAGGAGCAATCGAGATGCCGGCGTTGGGTCAGAACCATGGACCTCTCGGTCAGTATGCTCCTGCCGTTTTGAGCTCTCTTTCATATGTGGACCAATTTACAAATGCTTTAAATCCAC
>NW_008764588.1:0-513 GCF_000715545.1 Opisthorchis viverrini
TGTGCCTCTGCTATATTTCGAGCATCTCAATTGTAAACCTGTCATTAGAAATCACAACGTCATACCCCTGATAATGAAAGCTTTTGAAGGATGGTGTCGTCGAGCCCCATCGTTCTCGAGGAAGGACTGAAGCTTACGTTACCACAAAAAATAATTGTTCAACTCTAACGTCCTCTCGATGCCTAGCTGTCATGCTACCCGAAGAGAACACGGAACATGATATTCTACCAGGTTACCCGAGCCTAAACAGGAACATCTGAGATACCGGCGTTGGATTCAAACCACGGACCCTCCAACCACCCGTAACCACTGGGATATCTTGAGCTCGGCAACCAAAAACATATATTACGATTGAATGATGGTCAGTTTCGGCTAAACAGTCAATCGTTACATCTAGTAAGACGATTATCTTCCACCGAGAATAGACTATCTGACTCAGTTGTCGCGTTCACCCATCTTCAACAAGATTGATAACCGGGGTCCTCATCAAAAAACAACAGTAAGAAAATCGAG
>NW_008764589.1:0-513 GCF_000715545.1 Opisthorchis viverrini
CAAGAGTGAAAAACAAAATATGCATGCTGTAATTTTCACGAACCCTACTACCGATACGCTTGAATCAGGAGTTGGAACTTCCAAACCGCCCATTACTCCCGGAAGACCGAGTGAGTAGATTTGGTCAGGTGTGTCCGACAGTGGCTTCGTCTTCTGTTGAGACTAAGTAGAAAAGTGCTGTGTGTGACGAACAGGCCAACAGTTTAACTTGGCAATCATGATAACGGTGCCCAGTGCCTAGATAATTGTCACGGAAATTTCTGCTTTATCTCAATTAACCACATCAGAGCATCAACGAGTACTCCGCACCAATCGCCAGACAATCTAACCTGGTAATTGATGATATTACCTCATTCATGATCACGAATACAACACCACATCCCCTTCCGATCAGGGATTAAAAAGCGTTCCGTTAAAAATACAAAACAAAGGGACCAAAAAGCAGATAGCGGAGCAATTATCCTGCAGGGAATGACAGCTTGCGACTGCTGATAGGGCCTCCGCGTGTTTTTA
>NW_008764590.1:0-513 GCF_000715545.1 Opisthorchis viverrini
TGACTGTGGATCAAGTCAGACAAATTTCATGCAACCAGCACCAAACTTAACCATCTGGTTTGTGTTGCGGAATAGCAATTCCACAACGTTTTCGAGTTGATAGGCAGCCAGTATTCTCATGTAATCATTGAACGCATTTTTTAACAACCCCATCTATTCCTCCGGATAGTTCCCAAATCCGTCTGGTATAGCGAGAACAATGACTTTTCATTCGCACGAGGCTTCCAGGTTTTCTACGGAGTGTTGTTTAGACTATGATAAATTTCATACATGGGAGCCACACTACTTTAACATTAGGTGGTAAGATTTAGGAACCCAGACATTTTTAATTTTGTATTGTGGCAAAACGCGGAATCAGAAAAAATAGCTAGAATTATTGGACTATATAAACTGTAACGAACCACACCACTTCTCTCTACAGGTAGTTAAATGAGCTATTCGCTTAACTGGCACATGAGCAGATATTGTTTTCATTAGATTGCGGGTTGTCCTTCTTAAATCAAGCTTACATAG
>NW_008764591.1:0-513 GCF_000715545.1 Opisthorchis viverrini
CTGCATTTATTGATTTCAGATCCTAGTGAACCGCAAGTTGGCCACCTACATCCGTTGCCTAAGGTGATGATTAGCGCAAAAAGATGATTTACCTGGTACCTATTTCAAACTTCGTGACAGACTTGTGGACTGGTAAACAACTGCGAGAACACACATGTTCTCACTTCATTGAACTGGCCTGTATAAATATCGTACACCCTTGTCCGGTCACGTAAAGGCCCCCGAATATTCTATACGAATTTCTCCCTACAACGTGTTTTGCCGCTTGCCGCGTATGATGTTCTTTCCGCGAAACCCATTTCGGTTACTGAATGACGACTAATGCGCTTAGATACTCTATTTCCATTGCGGTCGAACAAAAGATTTCAGTGGTGAAATCACAAGATAATCAAACCCAAAAAATCTGGGACGTTTTCCCTGTTTAAAGTGATGCTTTAGATACAATCACAAGACAAATTATCGAACTTCAGGAGTTGCCATTCCGTCTTGCGATTTAATATTGCACAATTAAAC
>NW_008764592.1:0-513 GCF_000715545.1 Opisthorchis viverrini
GCGGTCTGAACGAACAGAACGGCCACGTCCTTATAGAAAAAATAATCGTTCAGCTTTCGCACCCCTTCTGTGCATAAATGCCATACCACTGGTAGGAAGCACGAGTGCTACGGCTTAGACGTTAGCAATCGAGCTAGCGGGGCTGGGTTCGAACCACGAACCTTCCGGGTAGTATTTTCGCGCCTTAACGACTGAGCTGCATTTATTATCTGCGGTTATTGTTTCCCATGTCACTTGCAGTCAGACGGGGTTTACATCCCTGTTACGTCAGACGTTATTCGCTTGGGTAAAAGTGTGCTTCAAACAACGCGGCAATGGAAGCCATCAGTACAGTTGTGTGATTGTTTTTTTATCCACCGTTGATCTGGGCTGGGGGGGGGTTGAGAAGGTGTTTCCGAAGCCCTTTAGCGTAAGTGGTAGTTACTTTTTGCTGGAAAGTTCGACTTGAAATTAGACCTTCTTCTTTCATGCCAGCGTTTCACAGGTGTCAGTGCCTTTCATTCAGAGAGAGAG
>NW_008764593.1:0-513 GCF_000715545.1 Opisthorchis viverrini
CCATGGAATGGCTGATCGCCATCGAACGAATTGGCGTTCGATAGTAATCAGGAGGTTACTGAAATGCACCACTGCCCAACTTGTGCGGTTCGCTCTTCTCATACTTACCAGTAGCGTTGAAATAGGTGTGAAGTGCTTCCCAAGTTTCCTCGTTGAGAAAGCGCACTTTCGACGTAAGGCCTCGATTGAGCATTCCTGGGATCCCATCCGACGACATTTTCACTACTGCGTTTAAAGACAATCTAGTGAAACTGACATCAATTTCTTCACCTCTTTCAATTTTAAGCAGCAAGTGTGAATGAAATGCCCTCAAAAACCAGAACGGAAGATCCGAACAAACCAGCAGACCAGGAAGAAGCTTATAAGCGCTTATTATTCACCGAACCATTCCCCTAGTTGTCCGAAATTACGAGGAACCTGAAAACAACGCACGCTGAAAAGCGTGACTCCTATTGCGATGTTTGCGAAACATCGTTCAAAGGATGCGAAATCTAAAGGATCATATGAGAAGAT
>NW_008764594.1:0-513 GCF_000715545.1 Opisthorchis viverrini
TCTGGATGTCCTAGACATTTCCGAAACGCCAATGTAGAGCAGATGGGGGTTCGGGACATTCTGATTGTGAACTCAGGCACGCAATGCACACGGGACTGTAGTCGGATCTGCAACCTCTCGCCCACTGGATAAATGCTCTACCGTATCAGTCAACGTGGACACTGCACCACGTCACGCATGTGTTTTTAACCCTCCATATTTGTGCTGAATGGTATCGGGACGATAACAACGTCTGGTTGGTTGTGGAAGTGACATAAGGAGCTCACTAATGACACTGACGAACATCAATTGTTGATCCGTTGGGCACAGGTTTGGCGAATCAATTTGAACTCAGGTGCAGGCATGCAGTGAAACGTTCTCCAGGTAAGTGAGAAGCTGCAAGTTCGAGTCTCGTCGAAGTACGTTATTCGAGCTATGTGTGCTTGGGTCCTAAAGGATTGCCTGTTACTAAGTGAATAATTACGGGTGCTCTTGTAATAAATGGCCTGCAAAGTGGAGTTGTGCCTGACAACC
>NW_008764595.1:0-513 GCF_000715545.1 Opisthorchis viverrini
AAAGGATAATGGAACAGGAAGTAAAATATCGGGTTAGCCTACAGCATACTTTGGAGATACCCACGCATCCGAGACCCAGTCGGATAGTCTGGATAGAAACTGACAGCATGAACGCCATTGGCATATTGATTCATTTCGACAGATGTACTAAGACGAAAGCATGCAGGAGATCCACTGGGATCTTCATCGTCGTTATCATCATCAGCATCGTTATGATCATCATCATCATCATCATCATCATCAACGTCATCAATGTCAAAATCCGCATTAATTGACGCCTCCCTGCGTGGATCTGAAATTCATTAAATGCCCTATTCAAAAGAAAATAATCAGAATGGATGGGGAAAGGACTTGGTGCTGGCCTACCACAATCATTCCGATGCGTCTACATCTCCAGGAAATTACTCAGGCCGACAGAGCCGAAAATGATAAGAAGAACTCTAATAGCATCGATTCAAGGACATCAGTTACAGCTTCTTCAACAAATCACGGCGGGAACCAGGCGGCCTCCAT
>NW_008764596.1:0-513 GCF_000715545.1 Opisthorchis viverrini
GCCCATGACCGGTCTCGCCCTTTTTGGGGTTCAACAGGTAAGCGCAGTCCCCAAGTTTCTGCTAATCTTGTATTTTACTTGAACCCAAATGCACGAAATTTGCGAAATACACCCATTTAATTATCAAATTGTTTGTGACGACAGACTCACCTGAAACTTAGCTGTGTCTCTCGTTTACAATGGTTAGTCTCCCATCAAAACCAAACTGCAATGCAACTGAGCGTATTTCGCTTTTTTCGTTTAATTTTTCGGGGGGAGTCTGAAAATACAAAGATCCAGTCGCCGGCAACATACTCGGTGGCAGCGCAGCTTGCGTTCCAGCAGTGCTTTTGCTAAACTCAGCTTTTTTCCTTGAAATCTGTGTGAGGTAATGTTTGTCCTTGCCATCAGGTCTGTTGTGTTTTGTACGGCGAGGCTGTTGCAAAAGACAGTGCCTAAACCTGAGTTTTAACATAGTGATTGCGATATTTAGAACTGAAAGCCTTTTATCACCTGTGAAAGTTTTGGGACTGT
>NW_008764597.1:0-513 GCF_000715545.1 Opisthorchis viverrini
TAACTCCTCAGCAAAGGCCTTCTTCCTTTAGCATGTAGATAATAGCACTGCTGACTTGTTAAACGTTATCAAGAAAGAAGAGCAGGTACGGCAAAATAGGCGGTCCCGACAGGGCATTGTTAGCAATGCGCGTGTTTGAAACGTTCTCCCTACGGAGGGGCTTAACTACAATGGAAGGACACAAACCCCTAAACAAATGGAAAGCTACCAGGATGCGCGAAATGCTCGACAGTTCCGGCTTGACTGTGTAGGCTTGAATTTTGAACAGGCGGTTTGTCGTTTCATATTCTAAAATGGGTACAAATATCGATCCTGGGGGCTTGCTGCCTGCGATTTCTACTGGACCATCTACTTCCTCAATTGAGTGCTCCATCGTCCGATAAACGAATGTTGACGTGGCTCAAACGGGCTGGAGTTGTCCCACATATTTCATCCCACCCGTGGCAATTTCTTGACGAGCAGTTTCCCCTGTGGTGGGTCCGTCGAGGAGGATCCTGATGGTGTCAACAAAGC
>NW_008764598.1:0-513 GCF_000715545.1 Opisthorchis viverrini
GCTATCGTGGGGTGTTTAAGTGCTAACCAGGCCTTTAACTCAATTTGGGACCTCACCTAAGCTCTACAAAGGGACGATACTGCTTGTGGATCGTCAACCAATTTCGGTCAACCTAGTTGGACTGCTGACAGTACTCAGTACCGACCCCAGTGAACGCTGAGACAACCTTTAAGCCACATCGTACAAATGTGAGGCCTTTGAGAAGCTCAAAAACACCAGATCGTTTCGTGATTGATTTATAAATCCAGTGAGCGTACAACTTGTAGTTCCGTAAACTAAACACTCGTCTGAAATTCGTGCTAACCTCGAGCTAAGGGAAGCATGCTGTGTGCACTCAGCAGGTGTTCCCAACCCGCTTGATAAACCATAATTGTGGTAAAACTTGTAGCGAGTAGATTTGCAAAGGACCAACTGCTTCTAGCGCCAAACGAGTTTTCCTGATATGCAACCTCCAAAGTCTTTCATCCTGTTTAGAGTGTACTAGGCTATCGCAAATCGATAACTTCACCCGCA
>NW_008764599.1:0-513 GCF_000715545.1 Opisthorchis viverrini
TGTGTTCACAATGACAGTTATGTGAGGACACTTCATCACGGGACAGAGCCGTTATATCATTGGAAATTCAAGCTATTGAATCTTTCCTCAAAACGTAGTGATTCTTAGGTGTGACATCTAAATGATGATCATCTTAGTGCACTCCGATTCCTCCAACAGTCTACAGAATAAAAAAACAGTCACTCACGTCTCCTCCTGCTCAGTGTATGGAAGCAGTGACGCATGCCTGAGAAACCAGACCGTTTGCGCAGTCAGCTTTTTTAGGTTGCACATGGGCAGCATTTTGTCCCCGGTGGAACATTCAAACTTGCACTTCCAAAACGTCTGAAGACATCTCACGTAGATTATGGTGATTAGACACGTAATGAACTGGCTAATAGTATTGGAAAACCGCGACGCATTCCTTCAAACAAATCGAATGTGGATATGTGCTCCGCCTACTCAGTCGAACCAGGATGACTCATCCAAAAAACGAAAACAATCAACGACTAATCAGCAATCGATATTTCACCC
>NW_008764600.1:0-513 GCF_000715545.1 Opisthorchis viverrini
AGCAGTCAGATGCAACAGATTGGCGAATCGGCAGGTATAACGCAAGCACTGAGCATTCTCTTCGTTATTTGTTCCGGCCGGGTACAACCTCGCTTCAGCCATACAAACCTAAGGGATGATGGAAAATTGCAACGGTCAAAGCTGTTATCCCAGTGATTATATGCTATCTCATCGTGTGCGTAGATCAAGACTGATACGATGCTGTATCGTATGTACTCATGCCATTACTGTCCCACTTTTTTGGATGCTGACGGTAACAATTGGTTCACTGCTGTACAGTGCTTTTGCGATCATTTATCCGTCTTATACCTAGCGAGCTTCTATCCTTCACACAAAAACCGTGCTTCCCACGTTCGAATTACAGCCAACATATGATAATATATATACTGGTATTTGCGTCGGGTTTGACGGTCAACATCTGGAAGCCTGCCCATAACTGTTTAGCCATAGAGCTGGATGTGACTTAGTAGCGGAGTTCGCTGCATATTCGATATTCATTGAGGGATAGCAAGC
>NW_008764601.1:0-512 GCF_000715545.1 Opisthorchis viverrini
AGACAATCGGATTTCAGCCGGCACACTTGCGGCCTTTTCAGTGACTGTGTGAATTGTACTTTACATCTACATATTGCGCTACCTTGAATACCATACAGCAAAGACATGAGGTAGTCTCGTTGGGCACACTGAGTTGCAGAATATAGTTAGGGAAGCTGGAATCCAAATGAACTTCCCGTAACTACCGAATTGGCATGCAAATGCAAATAGTTTTTGAAATTTCTTGTGGGATGAATCCAAAGTGAAGATAACTTTCATCTCAATTTGGGCAATAACACAGTCTAATTGCCCGTTATAGTGAAGAAAACTGCGCGTTTAAGGAAGGCGCATGAAGAAGTCCATCAAAGTATTCCGCCGCCAATTTCTGCTGTACAGCCCAAAACTGACAACATTGTTTTATTCAGTCTATTCGGTTCGTTATGCAGACGTTAATTGTAACACTCATTGAATTGTTTAAAATTGTTCGTCGAATGAGAATTAGATCTTATTGTCTCTTTGTAAAAATAGACACA
>NW_008764602.1:0-512 GCF_000715545.1 Opisthorchis viverrini
ACAAGATGATTCCCATTCATTAAATGACTGTGCATCATTCGTGGTTTTACCAAATGCGATTTGCGAGTACACTCAGAACCAACATACTGGTGCAGTTGGCCTCACTGCCCCCGAACCCATGGTTTCTCTGCATACAGCCCCATTGTGTTCAATGTCGATGGATAGATCTGTGCCCGAACTTACTGCGGTATCTTTTCTCCAAACAGTAGAAATTTTACACAAAATTTTAGCATTCGGTGTTTCTGACTTAAAAACGCCTATTCACCTTAAGCGCTCACAGATGTGTTCAAACGTCGCAAATTTCGACGCTTTAATGCCCGAACACGGCGATAACCAAAGGGCGAGCAGATAAGCATTCATGCTCGACGAGGTTGTACGTGAACTGAATTTGTCCTTTGGGAATTACCTCTGTTTGCGTGCGCTATCTATCCTATCCCACTCGACGACCAAGCCTGATTTCGCAGCAACTGACTATCTGCTCCTATAGGTGCGACTTATTCTCGGGATTCCGT
>NW_008764603.1:0-512 GCF_000715545.1 Opisthorchis viverrini
CCTAAACGACGCCTTACTCGCAGTCTCAGTACTGAGCGCGATAGTGGTGGCTAAGTAATGCGCAAGAAATGGAAAATATGGTGGCGATTCGAGGTGGCCAAACTCTCTACTGAATTATCCGTAGGGCAGGACGATGACCCAAAACTTTACTCCAAGTTCATTTGCGTGCCTGGGTTTGCGTAGCACTTCAAAAGACAAATAAACTAGTCTGACCTGCCCAGCATAACTTCCAACGGGCCAACAGCTTCACAATGGGACGTGAACTGCTCATTCTCAAAATAAGGTGAAATCAAAAACGAAAGCAAACTTTTGGAGCTAAACAGAGAACTCAGTACTGACTGTCTTCCTCTGGATTGTTTGAGGATGGAGGACTCATTCACACTGACACAACTCATGCAGAGCATTTGGAAGAATAATGAAATGCCGGAGGGATGCCAAATATCTTATGTAGATCCTGTTCTCCAAATGGGTGTTAAAGTCGGATGCGAGAATCATTGGGGTATCGGTTTAGT
>NW_008764604.1:0-512 GCF_000715545.1 Opisthorchis viverrini
ACCGCCCTCTGAAATATTTCCTTGCTGATTAATTAGTGATACCTGGTGTGTTTGCATCGTGCATGCAGTAGCACAACACAAATTTGCTCGTGGAAGTACGCGCAGCTTCTTCTTTTGAATGCACGCGTAGTCCGCGCTGCACTCTATCAAGTTTTATTCAACCTTCTAGTTGAGCGTCAGTTTCATTGTAGCACAAAAATATAGAAAATTCCTATTTGTATTATCAGCCCAATGCCACATTCGACTACTTCCGTTGAGAATGTGGTTGTGCGATGGAAGGGAAATCGTCACATTTACGCTTTTGCCCTTCTATTTGAATCAGCCGCAGCAGCCGCAGAAGCGACAAGTATGCCATTGTGATTTCGCAAAACAAATGTCCATTTACCGTGCACGTTATCAAAATTGACAATGCCGCTGATTTTATTTTGAATGGTTAGCACTAGTACGTGGGTTTTATGTGTAAAATATATCGAAATTCGGGTGTCTGCGACGTGAATGGACTTCACCATGCC
>NW_008764605.1:0-512 GCF_000715545.1 Opisthorchis viverrini
TAAATGCAATCCATGTGCCGGCTGCTAGCAGAGTGTGATTATGACCAATAATACATCAATATTAAATGATGCATACGTGCTTCCTGTTGGACTTTCTGATATAAAGCTAGCATATCACTAAGCCGCAGCCGAATGCGGCTCATTCGAATCGCACTTGCGTCGCCAAATTGCCCATAACGGAAGTCTTTTCCTTGAATAAGTTGAAAAGTTTACGCATAGTATTGTACTGTTCGCTCTCCACGACCAAACACAACAGGATCCCCGGTATCCATGCCGCCTGTTATCAGGAAGTTATCTACAGATTGTATCTACAAGCCGAATATTAAGTGCTTTGGAAAGACCTATCCAAAACGGTTTGTGGCGTGCGTTTCGTACTTACGCTTTCCATTCTGGGAGGCGTCAGATCAACGCTATCAACCGTCACTGGGAGAAGTATATGTGTCTACGGTTACCTTTCTCTGACCGCCACACAAACACGCATTTAGTCTTCCGAAGTTTTGCCAGGACCGAAG
>NW_008764606.1:0-512 GCF_000715545.1 Opisthorchis viverrini
AGAGGTCTTACTTTGTGGCCTAGAATAATAAGAACTTCGTTTGAAGAGGAAACGACACAGTTGTGGTGCGACCTCAAATGTGACTGCTTACTTTGACCATCCGACCAATCACAACACGACCCTGAGATCAGCCAATCAAAACGCGCTCCCTATCCACAGCTGCTCCGAAAAATGCACCTATAGTTGGCAGAAACATACTTTGCTATGTTTAGTTCTCCTTAGATCGCACTACAAATATTCATTGCCCTAACGGAAACAAAAACACATTTGGGGGTTAGAAAGTGTGCACCAACATGTGGCAACCTACAGTGTCAACTGAAACCCCAAATCCACTGATTTAATTGGTCCGTGGTTCAGGACAAAACCTGAGACAGTTTTAGTGAATGGAGTTTCTTTATGTAAATGAAAGAAAAAACCCAAAACGATTTCTAGCAGGACCACCCTTCATTGTTATTAGTATTGTGCGGGGGGCATTATTTCCAATGCAGCGTGAGCTTCCAAGCGTGTAAATG
>NW_008764607.1:0-512 GCF_000715545.1 Opisthorchis viverrini
CAGTGTTGAGCACTGATGTGCTCTTCATGGTGATGATGATGACCACGGTTATGGTTCCGCTTCTGAAGGCAGCAGCTATGACCGAATCTCGCCGCCAGTCTCGCACATAGATTAGTGTTTCCCTTTGCGTAGAAGGTCAAAACAAATATAGCCCATGGAGAATCTGGTGATAAATCCCACGAAGTGGGCGAGATGTTCAATAATCGGAGCTTTTTTTCGTCTATTTGATAGGGTTGATGCACTTCTATTAGAAGGAAATCACAAACAAACCGATGGTACGAAGGACGGACGATCAATTTATTCCGTAGATCATGAGAAGTAGGTACACCTGAATCAGGTGGTTAACAGATCAAGGCCAGGATCAAATGACATCACATTCTAGAAGACAACTGGTTCGCTTACCCGGGTGGCTTTCACTCCACCGGCCACCAGTAGACATTGACGGATGGCTTGTAATTGAGTATATGGCTTGGTGCGAATCAACGTGCACTGGTCACAAAACCAAAATATTT
>NW_008764608.1:0-512 GCF_000715545.1 Opisthorchis viverrini
TGGACGCAGGGTTGACTATGTCAAACACGGTGTACAAGTAGGATCAGAAGCACGGTCACGTCAAGGAAACCAATTTTAGATAACAGACTACGGCTCCGTAAGGGGACTTCGTCTCATGAGACACCGGATAGCCGTGACATACCTCCGAAGTGGAGGGTACCAGATCCCAGATCAGCATGCTCGCAGCCTCAGGGACGGACCGAAAAGCGACAGCAACTCCATGAGTCGTTACAATGAGGGCCAAAGCAGCAGTTGGTTGAACATTCTTCTCAAGGGCTAGGTGTTCGGAGGCCAGCCGTCCCTAATAACCGAATATCACATCATTTGTGCGGATGCCACGTACAGGACACGAACCAGAAGAAGGCATGCCCTGATTGGTCAGAATGCCAGCCAATCCGGATCGAACATTTCTGACTCAACGCTTCACGCCCCTTCACGGAGATTGTGGCACGACCTTGTGGAACACTCTCTGACTACTCTATCAATACAGTTGTATTAATTTTCCTTTGTCT
>NW_008764609.1:0-512 GCF_000715545.1 Opisthorchis viverrini
GTCTCCGTGTTAAATGTGTTTTAAATGCTTCTCAAGCAAGTCATTAAGTGTGCTGCTTTGTGTGGACACGTAAACTGTGGGCGTCATATTTTCAAACGGAACAAACAAGTGAGGAGAATCCAACTCACTCGACCTGGAACACAGCAACTTTAAAAGCGAGGCATGCTCCAATCTATTGTCTTGTTCTCCGTTTTAGCCTTAGTCTAACGAAGTGAACTTTTTGTGCAGCAAATATCTCCTCTTATGGTCACCCTTGTGCTTGGTCTCCTCAAAATGTAACAGAGTTCTGGTCTTTTGGATAACGTTATCGAAAGCCATTTATCCCGCACCCAACGCTCGTCTTGGGGGTGAGTGTTGAGTGATGCTATTTTCAAATGTAATTTAGACATTTGTTGGAACAGCTGTGCTCATCTTCTTGATTGACCCTGGACTTATTGTGGCACACTTCGAAACCGTACGCAATCGTCACCACTATTCAACTAATATTGCTCCAATAATACGACAATGTACAA
>NW_008764610.1:0-512 GCF_000715545.1 Opisthorchis viverrini
CATCGCCGAGTGTTGCAACTGATTCCTGTAAAATGTTTCGCCAGCATGGAAGCTGCGTCTGTGAATCCGGGATTCTTCCAAATGAAGTATTACTGTCATAAGCAAATATACACTCATTTGCAAACGAATTAGGTTTTTCGAGAGACTAACCTGGAACCAAGCTGAATCTCTCGTTTGTGCTGTTCTCAGGCAACTGAATGTGCTGCGCCAGGCTGCCTCATGTTTCAGTCGCTACGATATTCGAGATATCGCAAACTCGGGGACTGCGCCTACCTGATGAGCCCCAAAAAGGGCGAAACCAGTCGTGGGCTGTCGACGCATTTTCAGCAACCTTATGAGTAGTACATTACAAGGATATACTGTTATAAGCGGTTTTAAAGGCTCCCAGGACTAGCACTCAACTTAGCAGTGACATTGAGCCCTGAATTCAGTGTATTGGATAAAAGTTTGGCTTATCGTAAAAACAACAAATATAATGTTATGTTGTTCCCGGAAAATTAGTCGTACAGTGC
>NW_008764611.1:0-512 GCF_000715545.1 Opisthorchis viverrini
AAGCAGTAACGTAAGAAGGATGCGGAGAGTAAACTTGGTCTGACAATCCGCACCTTTCTGGATTGAGACCCCAGCCAAGGTTCAACTCTCCAGCTGTGGACAAAACTAATATATGTGTCTTACTCACGAGGTCGTCGGCACTCTTGCACTAAAAACTATCCATTCCACTATATAGCCATTCGGTTTTCTACCTTAAATATGTCTATCATGATTGAACACCAGTTAATTGATAGGCTCAGGTCTATTCCAAAATTACACGGACCGGTTATCTGGTCCAACTGTGCTACTCCCTCCACAATATCGGCGATAGCCAATTAACTGCGATGGCACTTAACTGCTTTGCCACGTCGATGGGCTAGCTTTTAAATTAACTTTTTTGCGTTCATTTTAGATTATTCTGTTCGGCTTTGCTTTATGATCTTTCGGTGACACGGTATTGGTGGTTCGGCTTGACAATGAGTCCCTAGACTTAACTTCTCGACCCGAAAAGCAGCACACACAGAGAAGTTAAT
>NW_008764612.1:0-512 GCF_000715545.1 Opisthorchis viverrini
TCTTGAACATCGCACGACTACGGTCGATGGACTCTCAGAAAGGGAAAGTATGTCCCTGTAATATATCTCGCGTAACCCCATATTCAGGATAGAAGTACTGACTAAAAAATTAGATAGACTTTTATCCGAACTGAAGAGCAACTGTTATTGAATGAGTTGCGACGCGGTTTTAGGTGTCGTCCGCATAATACATCCGGGCTTATTTCATCAACATATATTGTTTTTTTAAAACATCACACGCTACTTTCAGCGAACTGTAAGTATGAATCTGGCCAGGCCAATTCACACAACCTAGTCATTCATTATTTGGTCCAAATCTGCTGGCCTACCTGCGTTAATGGTTGAAAACCGGACGGATCGCACTCGAATCGTCATACTCACTTCACATCTGAGCCATTCACGGTCAAACCTGAAGTTTGGACGCGGATTCTAATCTATTTGAATTAAGCAAGACACACAGCGCTAATGAATTCCATAACGGGTCGTACATTATTTGGTACAGAAACGCTGCA
>NW_008764613.1:0-512 GCF_000715545.1 Opisthorchis viverrini
CAGCTTTTTTCTGACTGTTTCAATGACATGATATTACGTAACCATGCACAGCAAGTGGATCAGTGGATCAAGTAAGTCCCGAAGTGAGCGAGCAAAGTCGCTCCCAATTGATAAATCGTCCGTTTCAGGTGTTCTTGAGTAAAAGTATGATTTGTGATATTGCAGAACCACTAAAGTGGAGAACGCTCTCCTCATAAAATTGCATAAGATCCACTGGAACTTTACCTCACAATTCACGTTCGCTCTTGGACAGACGATCATCATGTTCACCTCATTAGTCCAGAAAGTTGTGACCCTTACTTTACTGTTTCGACCTCCAAAAGGTCATTACGATCACACTATGGACACCACCACTTTGGAGCAACCGGAGTCAGCTGACTGCCGTTCACTACTAACAGAGTTGTATTGTGACACCAGTGGGATCTTCTTCTGTAAACACTTTGTTTCAGGTACACCTAAAACTGTAAACCGAAGAACATTCCTAGGCCTGTAGCGGACTAGGACCTTATCAG
>NW_008764614.1:0-512 GCF_000715545.1 Opisthorchis viverrini
ATAAACGGATATCATTAGTTACCCAGTTGTACGCCGTCGCGAATCCAAATGCACTGTAATTCGAGACCCAACATGCGCGTACACTTCGAACAATTTCATGCTACTAACTGTAAACTATACAGGAGAAACTAAGGAGCGGAGCACGTTACTCAACTATCTGTCATGTTTTAAAATGTTTCAGGTGCAGGTAATTTGAACGTGCTTGGATACACTCTCGCGTTAAGAATACGTATATTTATCCTCCTAAACGTCTAAAATTTAAAAAAAATATGACAAATATGATCTGCTATTTTTCTGCAAAAACCGATAATGCATGGTGTATATGAAGCCAAGTTTCTGCGTGGATAATAAGTGTTGCAGCCATATAATGGCTTGGCCTTTTTTTATGAAGGGATGGGATGTAATTCCTATCATTTAGCCTGTATTTATTTTTTGGTGTGTTAGGTGAGAAATCTCGGTTCCCCAATGCACTGGCCAAAGCTTACTTCGCTGGATAGACTTTGAATTGGTTA
>NW_008764615.1:0-512 GCF_000715545.1 Opisthorchis viverrini
CCAAGGATATCCACCGTTGATGAGTTCTGGGTAGAGCAATACCCGTGTACAAATATTACCTCCCTTCGTGTGAACTCACCACAGGAATTGCACCAGGACATGAGGAAGACTGCTCAAACCACAGCGATGTAAACATTAATTATAGAAATCAGGCACCCACCGACAACTAATCCAAGTTTCGTCTACTGATTACTGCTCAGTGTCTGCTATTCGGTCAAGTGGTCTCCCGCACGGGCTGTTCCATCTGAAGAGGAATCAATAGCTATACAACTGGTGACGTTTGAACACTGCTAAGGCAAAATGAATGATCTGTTTTGGACAATCACTACAGTAAACAGGGACGCGCATTCTTCACACGTTCGAAAAACCGTTTGTGCTGCTTCTCGTTCAAGAACCGACCTAATCTTGATAGGAACATCTTACGAGTTCTAGTGTACTCTTTGTCAACGTGATTTTTATGCAGTAATCCACCAAGCAAAAACATCACCGAGTAGCGTATTTCGTTACGTTGA
>NW_008764616.1:0-512 GCF_000715545.1 Opisthorchis viverrini
GTACAGTTCTACCTGGTTCCAGATATTTTTGCGGTAGCATTCATCCCTGTTGGTCGTTGAAAGTTACATCACTTGGGAACGAGAAGCGAATCTAAATGCAGCATGGATCTAGGTTTCAAAGGCCATCCTCGGTCAGTAAATTTATCAAATTCACCTCGTTTATCTTTACCGTCTGCCCACTTTTCAACCCCGTCATTCCTTTCGTTAAACTCATAATCACCAGCTGCAGGCTATGCTGGCACGCAATTGGATATTGGCTCAGAAAATACTCTACAGAATGTCCAAACATCCCAGAGTTTTACTGGTTGCTGTTACTCTTGAAAACCTGTAATATACTTAAGCAAGTTGGCGTTGACGCTTGTCATTTGCGGCCTCAATGTTTTTATTACTGGACTAGCTCAGCATGCGGATATGAACGTGGTTCAGTCAGAAATGTGGTTGAAAATGCGACCAGTCACTAAGGCAATATTGAGACTTAACAGCGTTTTCACTTCATGTCCTGAAAAGGAGGT
>NW_008764617.1:0-512 GCF_000715545.1 Opisthorchis viverrini
GCTTTCCGACTATTGCCGCATTACGATTCCCTTCCTGATATGAAATGAATGATCTTTTAGGACCAAATTAAAGCCAAACAAAATAGACTGGAATGTTGGCGCGAGTAGATACTTCCTCGGTAGAATCGACCGGTAAAATTCTATTTACAGTCAAAACGTGGCACTCGAGTGTATTAGCAACTGATTACTGAACAAGTTTGTCTATAAATTATCCATTTATTATTACTAATACTCACCTATTGAGGGCGAGTCACTGCGGAATCAGTGGAGTATGAACCTACAACCAACCCACTTTGGGTAATCTGCACTGTACAATCCTGATGGTCGAAATCGGAATGAGTGGAAGAAGGGACGAATAAGGCGCTAGTAATTAGGGTCCCATGGATCTAATGGACCTGGTATAATCCTTCGTTCTACCTCCGGTAAAATGTCCCATGGCAGACCATGCAACGATTAGTGTTTTTGGCACACACGTTACGGTTATCCAAAATACAGTTCAAGCCTAATCCCGA
>NW_008764618.1:0-512 GCF_000715545.1 Opisthorchis viverrini
CTACGAACGGATGTGCTGTTCTGTGAAATATCCGCGGTGAAACACACGGATCAGCATTAGAGGTTTCAGCGCACATAACGCGCCACAGGATCTAGCAACTGATAGCTAAGCTCCGGACATCTGTCGTCCTGAATTGACTGTGGCTGGTTTGACTGCCACGCATTTGATGAATACGAATCAGTTGACCGATTCGATCACGAAATTCAAAATACTCCACAAAGTACATAGTGAAACGCAGCTCAAGTGGGAATAGCAGCAGTGTCCCGATCAAGATGGGTTTACTTGACAGCTGCCAAGTTCCAAAGTCCAAAACGTGTCATGGGATGAGGTTCCAGGTAAAACGAAAGACCACAGGCGTTCAACGCCTGTCCTCCGGTGCGTGCCAAACTGCTGTGCGCTTAGAGATAGTGCACGAGATTCGTTGCCCAATCAGCTGGCGTAGCTCACCGGCCAGCTGCCTGTCCAATCAGATCACTCGCTGCAATCGGCCAATCAAAACTTTCCCCTCAAGG
>NW_008764619.1:0-512 GCF_000715545.1 Opisthorchis viverrini
CTATCTCTGAAAGTATTTTATCTGTGTTGAGTAATGGGCCCGTGAGCATCGTAGTGTGTCATGTTTAGGACCGACCCTTTCTAGCTCATCTCGGGGAAGAACACTATCGCTGTTTGCATAGGTGCGAACATTTTACTCGGCTGCAGGGGGGTTGTTACCGCCTTCACACTCTTATCACAAGGAGCAGTAGGTCTCTACCTCCAAAGTGCCTGGTAAGACAACTTACAGTTCGAGTACCTACTTGTTCGCCGTCGGGCTTCACCCCGTTGTAATTCTTGGCATTGCCAAACCTTTTGGAACCACTTTTCAGCCAGCTTAGTCCACAGAGTTGCCGCAGCACTGAAGCCCGAAGGTGACAGCTGTCACTTTGTGGCGGCCAGGCCGAGAAATCCCATATTTCCTTAAACCAAGTCTGACTTGTTTAGGTGTCGGTCACCTAACCTTTGCACTGTAATTAAACCTGTGTTAATTCAAGGGGTCTAATCCGCATGGCTTTCTTACTGTGAATCCGG
>NW_008764620.1:0-512 GCF_000715545.1 Opisthorchis viverrini
GTGTTGAGGGCTGTTAAGTCAAATCATCCGCGAACTTCGGAAGTTCTCGGCTATCAGCCTCTTCCTGATTCAACTGCACAAAGGAATCACACCTCAAAGGAGGTCAAGAATTTGATCAGTATCGACAATGTGCCAAAGGAGGTTGAATGCACTTGCACAACGAGGAACCTAGAGCCAAAACAGCAATAAAATAGAGGAATCTGCCCTAGTTGCCCGGGCTGGTTCGTGAAAGAGACCTTAAGGTGACACAGTGTATCTCTGATCTTCGGCAAAAAAGAACAGTCGGAGTGCTGGGCTGAGCATTCTGAGCAACAACCCTCCGAAAACTTGTTGGTTTTCACGAGAAACCGGGACTCTGAATGAAGGAACCTCGCTAACGTCGAAAGTACAACCGGACAGCTTGATAGTCCGGGTACTTCAAACTTCTAGTCTCGATGACCACCCGCCTGTTCTGTTCAGTTTCGGCCATGAATCCCTCAACCAAATGGGTTCATCCGAGAGTTCGTCGCGTT
>NW_008764621.1:0-512 GCF_000715545.1 Opisthorchis viverrini
TTTTACTTATATTGCAACAGCAAGCAAGATGGCACACTTGCATACTTTTCATTGGTCTCCCCATAACCATTCGATTCTCGTCATCATGTGACATCACGTGCTTTGTTCTTACCACGTCGTCTGCTGTAGGGATTCGGGCAACCTTTCCCACATGAAGTGATCTTTGCGACTACATCCAATTTTATGGCTGCCCGGCCAAATATCACAGGAGTATCTACTTAGCTTCTACTAAAGTATCGATGCACGAGGCATCGTGCGCCTCACCCGAGATTGACCTTTATTCATACACTCACATCTGAGGTTACTCAACGTTAGCGTGTGTTGAACATTGCGAGGTAGTCCGAGGTTAGTCCGAGTGCAGTGTGGTCAAGGCATATGGTGATTTAGTGCTTAGTATTGTCTAAGCCGGGTGATAACTGAAACCCAGATCGCTGCCAGATGTGCAGAAAGCGGACCATCCCCTTTTGATAATTCGAGCTTTCGGTTCTCGTCATTTACTCTTAAGGAATTTT
>NW_008764622.1:0-512 GCF_000715545.1 Opisthorchis viverrini
CTCATCTCCAGACAGTCCACCGGAACTTAGAAAACTGCCCATGTCAATTGGTCCGTATGTATGCATAAGGTTTGTGTCGATCCCATCCAGCATTGTAACAGTGCTTTACACATTGCAGATGAAGAGTGCATGCCAAACCGCCCGGCAGAGCTATTTACGTTATTTAAAATGGATTGCACTTTTGAAGAATCTGAACCTAAGAGGGCAATGTGCTCTGTTTATCGTCAATGTCTGTGATGAGGTGTCTCAGGAGCCCTTCGATCTCCTAGGTTTTAAAGGCAGGCAGGGAAATTTCAAGTAGGGCACCAATAAGGATGAAGCGAAGAGGCGAGAGGGTAACCTTATCTTCCACCAATGGGTGTGTATTCGGGTGACTGCTGTTTGTACAAAGTGTCTTCATAAGGGATAAGAACTTACAAGGTACATTACGATCATTGTCGTCATCGGCAGCATAATATCAGTGTTGGACAGTGATGTTTCGCCTTTCCGTCACGAAGGGACTGGACCTTACC
>NW_008764623.1:0-512 GCF_000715545.1 Opisthorchis viverrini
CGATGTCACATATTGGTAAATGTCAGTTTCTCAGAGGTCAGCACATGTAAGGGTTTCTTAGGGAGATACGTTTTCATGACCAGTGATTAGTGTTGTCATTCTCCCTTTAACAAGGACGTTTTGAGCAATGAGTCTGTGATGAATACACTCGCCATGAAGGGCGATTACATTCTAGGGGAATGACTTGCAACCGAGTGAAAAATTACGGTGCTAATTTGACAAATTTTAGACAGTCATGACCAGCAAACTCAACTTTAGATTTTAGGAAATGCTAATCCCTGACTGATGCATGTTTGAGTTCTATTCACTGGACGGTTGCCATGGATCATATCCTTTGAGTAGGAAAAGAAGGTGAGCTATCTTCGTCCAGCTAGGTGATTTAGGAGGGTCGTCCGATTCCACACTAGGAAGGTACACAAATTCGGCCAAACCAGCTGGTCTTGATAGTGGCAATGTGAAGATATGGAAATTTTACTCGAGACCCGAGAAATTATGACACTCAAATCTTCTCA
>NW_008764624.1:0-512 GCF_000715545.1 Opisthorchis viverrini
CCTTTGGAGGATCACTTTCCCCTGGTGCTTCTTTAGAGTGCATACTACAAATCCTAGGTGTGTTTCTCTCAAGCTAGCGTTCCAGCAAAATAATCCAGTGGAGGTAACCCGACTGTATGGAGGTAATAAAGTTACACAGAGCGTCATCTTTCGAATATGAGCTATGAATGCACCGCTATTGTTAACTCTCCATTGAGTCAGCCATGGCTGACTTGCAAGTAATTACTTGCGGGCCATAACCTCCGGTCGGTACACAGCAGCAACCGGCGTAGGACTGGTTGTTCAGCCCAGCTTCGACCAATCAGAGCTCTGCTTTTATCTGCACCTGTGACCTGCCGCTTTGATTGATTTATGTGTAAATATTAGTGATGCGCAACATTGATTACTGAGCTTCGGCTTATGGGCTTTTTTCTATTTTCGATCCACATGAACTGTTGTGAACCCATGAATTCTAAGAGTCACTGTCCCCTGGTACATTGGAAACTGGTTTCGTTTTTTGCTAGTGCAAATTT
>NW_008764625.1:0-512 GCF_000715545.1 Opisthorchis viverrini
ATGCCTCGATTCAAAGTGACACCACAAACTCAGAAAATTCATGAAGACAGTAGCAGTCCAACAGAGGATGAAGATGATGATGAGTTTCCTGGTGATGAATTTGTGGAACAAACAGTAAAGCAGACTGATGAAGATTTGAGTAGTTCCTCACAAGACCTTACATCCAGTTTGTCTGCACTTGCTGGTGTAACGCCATCCGGCTGTACACCAAACATGCAAATAGCAGCACTACTCGCACAGGCGGCAGCAACGATGGCTGCCATGGGATCTGGAACAAACCTCCCACTACCACAAGCGATGCAACCTCTGATCGCACCGTTAGGATTGTCGTTACCTTCCCTTCCGAAACCAGTCCCGGAACCGATGATGATTAATGCAAAGACAGCTGTGAAATATAAGCCCGTAACCCCGATATCTGGTCCGAGTTTACCTCTGAATCGAAGTGCACAGCTACCCCGAATGCCGATGGGTATCCTGATTGCTAAATCTAGACCAAGAGCATGGACTGTACA
>NW_008764626.1:0-512 GCF_000715545.1 Opisthorchis viverrini
GGCCGAAGATGAGACCCGTCATACCACTGGATACCATCAATATACTACCGGTCATTCAGAATCAGAGTGGATAACTCAGCGGTTTCAAAACCGGGGTTTTCAGACAGTTTAGTGGGGGCGAAATGGTGTCGTCCATTAAAACTAGTTTCACAGAGAAACGACAAGCGCTGTTCAGGACATTCTCACGAATGATTGGATTTCGAGATGAAAAAAATGAACAACTTGTGGCTTTCTAACTGTTCGCTTGAGCTATTTGAGTCTATGATCGATAATTCTGTGTTGAACTAACCTTGGATCTCTTAATACCCGCTGATTTGAAGGATCCCAGATTTCTGAGAATATCGATCTTGCAGTTCCATTGCCAGTATGACTGAGTTGCCTGAGTTCCACGTACAAACACAGTTAGGTCGTCAATATCCGCTAAGTTTGGATAAATTATGCAGTCATTTCGTTACCCCATGGGATGAATCGAGTGAAATCCACAGAAGCGCGTGCGGATGCATCGTTTCAGT
>NW_008764627.1:0-512 GCF_000715545.1 Opisthorchis viverrini
GTTGGTACGGGGACTGCGTCTACCTGATGAGCCACGAGGGTATCAAAAGGGTGGTGGGCTACCGGACAGCTTTCAGCGGCCTCATGGGTAGTGCCCATCGTGAAAGAGTGCATGCGTATCAAGTATCTCCGAAAACATCAACATTCAGTGGGAGAGTTCAAGTATCTTCAGGCGCTCCACATAATCAACTTATTTGGACCCACAAAACAGCTCTCTAACAAATCGCTCAACACACTGAGAGAGGACTACGTCCATCCTATGTTCTAAATAGACAATGTGATCAGCTCTTTAGAGTGGCAGTCCCGCGCGGGCTCCATTAAGTGTCCGAAAGTTCAAGTAGTAAGACGGACATTGTGCTGAATAATCCGAGGAACAGCAGATGAATTTCGGCTTGCTTTTCTTGCAGGAGTAGGATTATGTCTAGAAATGGCCCAATATCCAAGTACCTTGACGCTCAGCTCCGTTCTGATTCGTTCTCAGCAGGCACGAAAAAGGCCTTTTCTGGGTCTTCT
>NW_008764628.1:0-512 GCF_000715545.1 Opisthorchis viverrini
GCATGTTTTACGCACAAAAACAATTGGGACTAATTTGAGTGTACTCCGAAAAGCTAAAACCGAACAGGTCGCGATAGGATGATATCCCGTCTGTATGAAGGAACATTAATACGGAAGAGTAACACTGGCAAAGAAGAATACGCCTGACGCCGAGTATTGAAGAGGCTAGACAATGATTAAAAAGTGTTCAGAAACACCAGTTTAGATGAATCAGTTGAACGGCAAGCTCGTCACGCAAATGAGGGCCTATTTGCCTAGAGAGTGCATTCCCAAAAACACCTAATTTGTGAATAAAGTCTGCTAAACCTAACGGTCTTTAGGTCTTTTCTGAGGAACAGAATTACTCACCATGCTCGTAATGACAGCCTACTCATCACCTAACGTTCAAATTCATACATACATAACATGTACACATACATAATTATACTAATTTTAAGGAGATCCCGAGCTCAGTTATCACTACGGAAACGACGTTGCAGCGAAAACAGTTCCACCCCTTGGCTGGAATGACA
>NW_008764629.1:0-512 GCF_000715545.1 Opisthorchis viverrini
AATAGAACTCCAGTTAAAGAGCCTAAAACCAATCAGTGGATGACACTTACGGCTTATGGCCCCCTATTGGGTCAACTTTTTAGAAGATGAATGGAACAACGATGGCCTGGAAATTCGTATAATCGGCAACTAGACTGACAGGCAGCCTGAATTGTTGGCAGCAGACAGCAAACGGTAGGATAAGTTCCAGTAAAGAAACTTCGGGTTCCAGTCCAGGGAAGCAGTTAACTCGTATACGGCCTAACTGTAGGACTGCCAAACAATATAGTCCACAGGAAAAGATTAACACTAACCCTCTCCTGAAGACATTCTCAGAGCATCTTAAAGTGGCGTTTCCGAAAAAACATGAACCTCATTATTCTGCATTAAGTTACAGTTGAAACGGTTTGCGTAAAGGTTTACAAAAGGGGGAACTGAAAGCTACGTTATTTTTGTTCGCAAAAACGCGCTGGGCCAAAATAGATCCTTTCACATTTAATGGGGAGAACGCCTGATTCACCTCAGAACCAAGC
>NW_008764630.1:0-512 GCF_000715545.1 Opisthorchis viverrini
TCTGAGATAGTTTCAGTTAGTCTCCTAGCACGTAAGTGAACGCAGGGAGTGCAGCGTCTTTGGTTTTCCCATCAAATACAGTCTACTTCCAATTCTTTGGCGCACACAAGCAACATAAATAGGAAGTTTGAAGGAAATGCGAGGAAATCTCTCCTTATCGTTGATTTTGAATTAGTTTTGGAATACTTTCCCTATCCAAAGATTCAGCCAGGTCAATATTTAAGTTAAGATGGTATGCTTTCCTTTGTAAGCAGACTGAGAATTAACAAACACTTACTGACAAATTTATACCACCTCTGTCTTATTTGTAACTTATCGGGTAGCTTTCTCTCAGAGTTTTATTTTGTCTTTTTATTCCTACTGGAAACCGCTTGGTTTTTGACCTCAGTCTGTCGTATCTGAGATCCATTGGGGACGTCTCGGTCAAAGATACATTAAACTATGTAGGTTTCCGGGTTTGTCGTGGGAAAAACCATAGTCTCAAGAAGGTACTAAAAAAGTCAATCTTTTCT
>NW_008764631.1:0-512 GCF_000715545.1 Opisthorchis viverrini
TTTCTCCATGAAGGAGAGCCTGCGAAGCGGCCCTCTAATTGAAAACGACGGCGGGACACCCTCTTTTGTTCCGTGACCCAGAAGCTCAAAACCTATATCCACAAGGCTTCCTCTTGAGATTTCGTTATTGATTTTTGCCGCACGAGGGTATACCCTGTCTATCAATAACTGACTGCCGGTCGTTTTGGAACATACTCGTGGATTCCGACCATGCTCGTCCGGAGTCGCTTCGCCCTACGTTTCCCAGGGCCGCGTAAGTTGCGGACAAATCGCCTGAAAACTGAAAATTGGCAGATCCGGATGTTAGACGGACTTACCAGAATCGTCTTCTAGAGTCTTCCAAATGCTCCACCATCAGGTGCGAACTCATACTTGGACGAGATTGCCACTTCTGCGTAGTGCTCGGAATTTCGCCTATGTCACTGCACTAACAGGCTCACTCAAGCACTGGATATCAAACCGAATGTTGTCACTGCTTAAATAGTGGAGAAATATCCCAGCCGGCCCCGAAC
>NW_008764632.1:0-512 GCF_000715545.1 Opisthorchis viverrini
TGGATTTCGACATCTGACCCACCTCGGTTTGTGGTTCAATTAATACCGATAAATTAGAAACATGCATAAATTGTTACACCACCTTTGTTCTTCACTATGCTTGGTAACTTGTGTGGCTCCAAAGGACTGGTAGCTAAAAACCAGCGTTTTGGAACTACTTAAATTCTGACCGACGGCATTTGCAAACGCAAATGTTGCCGTTTGGTAGCACAAGACTGGTTTGGAAATTGCCAACAGAGTGCCATAGACAGCCGTAAAAAACACCATCCTTCGGGTAAGTTTGTATTCATGTGGCTGGAGGCCATTTTAAAGTGAACAAGTAACTATCCACACAATGCTATATAGTCACAAGAGGTCTTCGAGCACGGTGAATTTAGACACTGACTTAATATAGTTTGCAGCATAATTCAACCTTTCTCTATTCCGTAGCAGTCTTGAACTTTGCAGACATGGTTTTACGATGTAGAGTATCAGCCTTCACCTTTGTTCAAAAAGATCGTTCAGATGTAGCA
>NW_008764633.1:0-512 GCF_000715545.1 Opisthorchis viverrini
GTAGTTTATACGGTCTTGTCCGACAATGAACTTAAGGCCATGCCTGCACACAGATGGAGTAGCCAAAGGCTTCTGTGGAGACAAAGATAGCAATGCGTGAGTCCTAGAAAATAAACCCAGTGAGTGAACCCGTGAGAGCCTGTCATGCCTTAGCATTATAGTAACTGCAGTGAACACGAGCATCACATTTGAGATGCTCGCGTCTTCCATCAATAAGTTCGAGTTTCAACAAGACACTGGTTACTTCCAGTAAATGAGTATGCAAGCCGCATACTAAAGAAATAATTCGGGTAGCAATAGATAAAGTCGATCCAGATGCAGTAAGGGAACTGAAATTGTCCCTCCGAAGAGCAACAGTAAAACAACTGCTATTCATCGAAAATGAATCGAGTCTTGAACAGTTGGGACCATAGGACGAGGTGGGGTAGCAAGGTGGCCGATGAATCATTAAAGGCAAAGACGAAAAGGTTGGCCGGGCAGTGACGCATTACCTCGTGAGAGTTCGGTCTTCA
>NW_008764634.1:0-512 GCF_000715545.1 Opisthorchis viverrini
ATTGTGAAGGAACCACGGCAATCGACATTCAAGAATTGAAGGTGAAAATCTAAGTACTCGATCAGTCACGATTACGGCTCTTTCATCCAGGTACATTAGGTGACTAGCTACTCGAAGGGATATGGATTTGTGAGTTTCGTGGATGTTGGAATCTGTGACCGGAACAGACTGCATCTACTCAGCATGATATGACCAAGCACAGTCGAGCTCCCTGCAGCTGACGTATTTTATCCGTGGCTGAGTTGAACGAGGTGTGAAATGCGACCCAAGCAACTGCGATTGACGATGCACTGTGTCAAGCACACTGAGATCAGCTATAGGTGCACAAAGTTTGCAGATTGTTTCCTTACTCGTTTGCGCTAAATCCGGTAGAAATAATGTGGATGTGCCTGACAACGTTTAGGATTCACATGAGTCAATATTATGCGTTCATTCTTGGATGTGATACTAATACATTCGAAATAATCGGTGGCAAAACACCTGTCCTTGCAAGGCGGTAAAGATTATTAACG
>NW_008764635.1:0-512 GCF_000715545.1 Opisthorchis viverrini
AAAAAAAACAAGCCACGAAACGAGCAGAACAGAACAATCAAAAGGGGCGCGCGGAAGCTCATATAATTTTGCAACGCCTCTTTTCGCCAAATGCTGGTATTCAATCGGGTATTTGAAGAAGTAGCAAGTTTTTCGGGCATATTTAAACAACATGGAAATCGATAAAGGAGAAGTATGGTCTCCTTGACACAGCACTACTTGCAAAGCTACTGAATATTCTTCGAAACTCTACGAGCACTTTGCCCCCCCCCCTGTTCAGGTTCATCGGAAAGCCCAGTCAACGAGTTTCCGTCAGTGCTATGTTCTAATTTGACTGAAATTTGGCAAAATCAGCGAACTGTGCTCGTTTGCACACCAAGTCGGTCTTCACGTGAGACTCAACTGAATCCTTAGCTGCATCCTTTGTTTATCATGTTGCCCTTCAACGAAATATGCTGCACAAATGCAGTCTGGTGTTTCAGCTGGCACGCTGATCGGGATATCGAAGGGATATCTTGAAAGAAACTACTCAC
>NW_008764636.1:0-511 GCF_000715545.1 Opisthorchis viverrini
TGACTCGTGCTTGACACTTGTTGACCTTGTGGGTGGACGGCCTGGACTGTGACCGGACCGGCCAACTCGGGTCTCATCTGTTCAATGTGCAGTTGCGATGTGTGTGACGTGGATTGAATGACAACACCCTGCGTTTCCGGAGTCACTTCCACTCCCTGAACGTACCAGTGGAAGTCCACTGGAGTAGGTGTAGGTTGCACCGCGCACTCCAATAACACAGGTGTGGCCTCGGCAACCTCGAGCTCTGGGCTCAGAGTCTTGGTGAATTCGAGTCTTTCAGCGGGCGCCTCTAACTGGCACACAGACGTTGCCTGACCAATCTCCGACGTGGCCACCACTTGTACGGTCGTTCTGTAATCGTCTGTTTTGACGTCATGAATCAACAATTGGTGGTGTGTGGTCACCTGATCGACTTCCTCGGCTGGCACGATCTCACACCTACTGGACGTCTGCGGAGAGCTCACTGTCCATTGGACATCTGGTTGTGGCTGTCCTGTCACAATAACTTCCA
>NW_008764637.1:0-511 GCF_000715545.1 Opisthorchis viverrini
AGGCTAAACCGAATCTTCATATTGAGGAAATCTAGTAAGTCGTCTTTGAAAAGTAGAGGCTATGGTATTCGGAATCCTGTGCACTACACCTACCACACGCTAGAGTCTTGTTTAATGGAAATTCTCAATACATTTCTATTTTTTTAATCAAAACCCCGATGGGGGAAAACTCGAATGGCATGTGCAGCTGAATTGGGGAACGGATCTTACCAGGTCAGGCATTTCCTTGGCTCTGGGGCCATCAGGTTCCGTTCCATTAAGCAGTCTTCTTCTGTAGAAGTTGTGTTTATTAAGAAATTGTGTTGACGTGTAGGGGCGAGCTGCGTGGGTGAAACAGCACATTAGTTTATTCAGTGTAAGCGAATGAGTTTGAAGTACAGACACCTGGAGCGTAGATTGTGAAAGTTCGATATACCAATCAAAAATCCGCAACGTACGCCTTTTCTAATCTAAGCGGATTTAAATTATTTCGAATACACGGCCACAAACATATGAGACCGGTATATTCTCG
>NW_008764638.1:0-511 GCF_000715545.1 Opisthorchis viverrini
AGTTTCATACGATTACTTCCTGGAGTCTCCTACTGTATCAGCTGACTTCCTGTCTAAAATAGGTGTCAGAAAGGTCGCAGCACGGTATTACGCATGCACGGTAGGATAATTTCCGTCACCTGGGTTAGGCTCTGTTGGGAGTGAAGCGTTTCACTGCGCAGTTGTTTATTAAAAAACGCCAAGTAAACGGTTACAAACCATTGGCCAGGAACGAAATATGGCAACGTGTTTTCCTCGATTTTCGTGGATATGCACTGGCTATCTTGCAACCGTAAACGACCACAGCGAGGCAGTTCTGCATGTTCCATATTAGACCCCATGAGAGTGCACCTCCGAGAAGAAGAGAGGCAAAGTTGTGAGAAAAACCCCATGCCACTCGTCTTTCCGACGTTTTTAGTTCCGAGCTCAACTAAATAAGCCAACTAACTGACGCAAGTGTAAATCGCTGAGATTAGAGCAGCTGAAATACTCTAATCATTGCCACTTCTACCCGTAAATACGAATTGTATGA
>NW_008764639.1:0-511 GCF_000715545.1 Opisthorchis viverrini
GTTTGCAAATGAGTGTATTTCGAGAATAAAGCTCTATTATGAAATTTCCAGCAGCAATGAGTAATTATGACTGCCTTGCAGCCGAGTTTTCCACACCTCAAAACACTCCGTTAGGGAATCTTGATAGAAACTGGCAGCATGAAAGGAACTGACATCAGTTAGCTGTCATGACGTTCATTGTCTTTAACCTAACAAAGGGAATGGCTCATGGACCCCATCCTTGAAGGCGAACACCAGCAACGGCACAGAAACTTCGTTTTCTTGTGCGGTCACTTTCTCTCCATCTTTGGGTTTCCGCCAATCTGAATTAGGCATGGAGAACAGTGCTCGTTTCGAAAGGTAGAACCTTGGCATGCCTCAGTCACATAGCTCAGTCACCTTTCCTTCCAGTGCTGGATATGTTCTTCTAGGGAAGTACCTACTGCTCTCGTCTCCTGATTACCTCATTCCGAATAAAATGGTTCCAACGAGGTTCAGCCATGTCTCTTGGTCATCGGATATTATAAACTGG
>NW_008764640.1:0-511 GCF_000715545.1 Opisthorchis viverrini
CGTATGTCGGTCTCTGCCAATAACACATCGAAATGACTAGTTTAACTTGTTCTTCACGATCCTGTGGCAAGTGTTCAAACTTATTTGAAATTTACCGAGGCTCGTATGCAGCAGATTTTGAGCAGAAAAATTAGTGACTCACTTGTAACGAGTTCTGCGTAAATTTGACATACTGGATGCCAGACAAGACGTGGAAGTTTTGAATAAATTGCAAAGAAAGGTTACGAACTAGCAACTTAAACCTTCCACCATTTCGGTGGCCAGTAATAACGATGAGTTGAATTTTTTAAAAATGATTGAAAGCTGCCTATTCATCCAGTTTGCTCAGTGTTTTTCTCGAAGCCTCGTTTGTTCCCGCAAACAAATTTCCAACTAATGCGTAAAACAAACAAACTCACAACTTGGTAAGTCTCTCTATGTGGGGTAACTCTCGTAGTGGACAAAAAGCGGTTAACCGGTGACCCATCAGCTGGAATCCGGTCGCCCTCTCTGTGATGACTTTCGTTGAGAA
>NW_008764641.1:0-511 GCF_000715545.1 Opisthorchis viverrini
GATTCACTCGCTCTATTTGTATCCACATGTACACATTTTGTAGCACTCTTAAACTACCGTTCATTTTTCGCGTTTTCAATTTTTATAATTTAATAAACGCGCGTCATTGAAATGTATATCGTCTTTTAGTGAACCGGTAAGTATACATACAAGTTTCGATCTACCGTCATTTTGGTGGCTCCCTCTTGTTGCCTGTAATTTTGGAAAACACCAAACGAGGTACTTACAATCTGTAAAATTGAAATGAATCCTCCTGAACTCCCATACACTCGGTTAACTCCTCAAGATCAGTATAAGATCTCAGCGAAATACACCCGTTTGCAAACTAATTTGGTTTTTCGAGAGACTCGCCTGGAATATAGATGAATCCCTCGTTCGTGAAATTTTCAGGCGACTGACTGTGCTGCACCAGACCGCCCCATGTTTCAGTCGCTACGATATTTGAGATATGGCTATATATATGTTCTAATCCACCACTCATGAGTAGTGCATTACGAGTACAAGATATCAT
>NW_008764642.1:0-511 GCF_000715545.1 Opisthorchis viverrini
ACAGGTGGCTCTTGCTCGTGATGCAGATGCCGCCACATTTGGATGTGCTGGGTTTGGTATTGTACTGGCGACCGAGCGCAAGCTTCTCTACTTGGTCGGATACCCGCTGATGGTCGCCTCTACGTAGTTAGTTTGGCGAAGTGTATGATGGAATTTCAAGAAAGTGAAGTCTATCGCACGCTGTTTATTGTGTTCACTTACGCCCCAACTGCATGTACCTCTGAATATGCCAAAGGCAGTTTGTACGATACACTAGATGTCCTTTTACAACGGAATAAAAGTTCGGATATCGTGTTGGTTGGTAGTGAAATGGGCGCCGCTGAGGCCTGATTGGGTGGTCCTCTTGAGGTGGACTCGAGAGACGCGCACAACGGAATCCGCCTGCTTCAGATATCTGTCGATCATAAACTCTTCGTTGGCAGTACCAAAGCATAAATCGCTTGACAACGTGGTGCCTCCCGACGAACCAGTCTCGAATCCGGATAGACCACATCGCCGTCAGTTACCGATG
>NW_008764643.1:0-511 GCF_000715545.1 Opisthorchis viverrini
CTTGGCTTTTCAGCATAGATTGGCTTCATGTACAGGACTAAATTTCAGTTGAAAAGTCCCCGGTGTCCTCACACTACGGGCAGTATATAAGCGTTACCAGAACGGCAGAGCTTGGGATAACGCATTGTTTGAGGCGTGGAGTTATTGGTCGAAAGAATTCTTGTACGAATCCACCCGCAGCATCTCAACTGTTCTTGTTTAGGCTTGGGCAACCTAACAGTATCTCACCCTTCGTGCTTCCTTCGGGTGGCATGGCACCTATGCACCTAATGGGTGTTATACCTGATGGATTACTTTCTTACCTGTTACCGTGACTGGCTTCAATCCATCTACTTGGTGCAATGTCCACATGATGGCTATGTGCATATGATTACGGAAGTGATTCTATATTCACGTCAGTCGTGAATTCAAGATGACGGTCTCTGTTTGATTACCTCCATCTGACTTAAGCACAACCTGAGAGGGTTTAAAAAATCTGAATAATCTGAATGTTTGGATGAAAAAATGAGCA
>NW_008764644.1:0-511 GCF_000715545.1 Opisthorchis viverrini
AGTGCTGACTTGCTTTTTATATCGATGATTTATTTCAGTGCTCGAGAGCTACGCATCCAACATCAACAAGCCATTACTGTTATCCAGCGCAATTGTGTAGCCTATCTGAAATTGCGGAACTGGCCGTGGTGGCGTCTCTTCACGAAGGTTCGACCACTACTTACAGTCACCCGACAAGAGGAAGTTGTTGCTGCAAAGGAGGATGAACTTCGCAAGGTGATTTACACTTCAGCCTTATTCACCTCACAGCTTATCCTTAATGGTTTATTTTTTTACCTCCTTTTGAATGAGAAAATGAATTCCAATGAGGCTATTCAGACAATTGCGCGTGCTTCGTGCTTTTCAGATGTTTATGGTGCTAGGTAGCAGCTACTTGAGAAATGCATTCGCCTTTTAGAGCACTTGCTTCCATAATTTATTTGAAGGCGTTATAGTGAAGAAAGAAAAAAATGGATGGAAAATGACTTAGTGCTGGTCCACCACATTCTGATGTGCCTACACCTCCAGACAC
>NW_008764645.1:0-511 GCF_000715545.1 Opisthorchis viverrini
TGTAAGGTCTCTTTAGAAGTGGCTTCTTTCCAGAGGTTGTCTGAAACTCGGGCATAGTCATTCCTGCATACCAGCCTTGCACGTGAACAACACCAAGTGAGTTTGGACCAGTTTGTCAATCCTTCACAAACTTCAAAGGCAAACCTCCCGCCACTCACCTAGTCAACTTTGACCGCATATCTATAATACCCTAAAATCAGGGTTTTCCAAACGTCCTATCCCTCTTTTTGAAAAATGTAGTGTCATCTCTTGAACCTTATTCGAATATGGGCTATAAAGACGGTTGAAGTTGCATAAAAACAGAGTAGGGGCATCATAAACGAGAGATTCAGCTGGATTCCAGGTGATTCACCCGTTAAAACCAGATTTTTATGCAAATAAGTATAAAAGTTGAGCTCCGTGTAATTTGCGTTCAGTTAGAACATAAGGCTAACAAAAAACTCGGAGATTGCGCCTACCAGATGAGCCCAAAGGGGGAAATTGGTGGTGGGCTGTCGAATAGGTTTCAGCA
>NW_008764646.1:0-511 GCF_000715545.1 Opisthorchis viverrini
TATTTGCACCCGTTGTGAGCTGGGGAGCATGACTATTTCTCATCAGTGTTGGAGTACACAATGTACTATTAAAATACATTCCAGAGGACGTTCGCTTCTTCTGTATTTTTGGAGGATACATCGCTCGTCCAAACATACCCAACACCTAAATGCATGGCTGCTCTGTTGATCCGAAGAAATGCTCTCACGCGATAGAAGACACTGAGTTCTCCCTCATAGCCCACTTAATACAACAGCAAGTCCTCTAGTAAACAGGCACTAAGTTCATTGCTTTCGATGGAAATTCGGTATCCCAATTTGTGCAGTGCAACTGAGGGGTTGTACAACATCCCATTTGGGGATTCACGAACCTTTGGACAATAGGAACCAATCTCACCGACCATCACAGCTGCATTTTCCGCCTTCATTATCTTTCAAAAAGAATGTCCTGATTAATGTGACAACTTGAAGGCAAAGCGTTTGACCAACAACCATGCAACCTTGGCGCAATTATGCTATTTTTCTAATATTG
>NW_008764647.1:0-511 GCF_000715545.1 Opisthorchis viverrini
TAAACGTCTCAGAATTAAGTGAGTGGAAACCCCGACAGTTTCATGAGGTCTTGCTCTAACCACAAAACGTTTCCAACTCATTACACCACGGGGTGACCAATAAAAAGCCTGAATTTATTTGACTTAGCCATACGGGGCTTTGTTTATTTATAAATGAAAAACCTAGTAGTCTGATGTTGCATCCGGCTTTCGCAACAAATATCTTCGATACATGTCGACCTCGTATTCTCGTTGGTGCAGACAGTCACGTGATGCTCTCCTGACCAACCATATACGAGAGTGCCATCTGGTTCGTCATTGGATCAGCTGTTCCATTGGTGCAACGCAGTCATGGATGAACTTGATAAGTAGCTTCATTGCCGCAGAGGCTTGAGTAATTTAGACTCCCGACCGGTTGTCACATGAAACGCTGTTTTACCTGGTATAACTTACCAAGCATTTGCTGACCCTTTGGACTGGATGGTGACAGACACACACGCACACAAGCACACACACTATTCATAAGGTTGCT
>NW_008764648.1:0-511 GCF_000715545.1 Opisthorchis viverrini
ACATTTTGTTGTTGAGAGATTTCTACTACACATCTACATCACTATTACCTTACCTCTTTATATGAACTTTGCCTATCTAATTCAGTCCTCACGTGACAATCTCAAGTAGTAATCACACTCAGTCAGATCCCTGTCTGGGTGTTTTAGAGAATGAATTTTGTAAATACTTTGGCAACCGAAGGTGAAGTTTCCGCATTTTGAGATTCTGTCTTCACTTACTCAGCGTGTGGTTCTGTCTACCACATTCCAGACCCCTGTGACTCGAAAACGACTGCAGGAAATCCAGCGACATCACGCGGTTCTTCTGGAACATTTGGAGAGGCAGCGAAATCGACTGGCCAGTGCTGACGCGACAGTAGCGAACCTGGCGCAAACTCTGATACAGGTAATTTGATGTATAAGTACAGGTTGACCGAAACCAAGTTAATTTTATCCATGTAGAACCTCGAAGCCCCTCAACTGACTTGATCATTGGTAGATGGACAAGCGGGTTAGAGCGCGAATCTACTGA
>NW_008764649.1:0-511 GCF_000715545.1 Opisthorchis viverrini
ACAGGATTTTCTAATATCCGAGAGATCATCTGTGCCACATGAATTTTCACAATCCCACTTTAAGTATTCTGGCTCGTACGGCCGGCGCCAACTTCAAAATACAATGTCAGGCTTTCCTAATTTTCCCGGCTGGCTTAATAAAAATAGTAGTGTATAATAGGCTTTTGGGTAGCATAGCGTCAGATAGGCTCGCGATTTCAAAGTCACAGTAAAGACACTGCTAATATCGGGATTAGTCATCCATGTAATGGGGGTCACCCAACCCTGTTTGGGTTTTGCGGGAACTAGCTCAAAATAATGTGATGGCTTCCAGGGCAGAGGAACTGAGGTATTAGACCTTTTCGTCTCTTAGGTAACGTAGCATGTTAGAGTATGACTAAACCCATAAGATTCGATGATAGTGGGCTACAACACGTCGGAGCAAAGTCAAAACAAAAAGGCTCGTCTGGCACAGGTTAATAAAATGTAAATTGTGAAAACTAAGGAACCAGAAAGGCGCATTTGAAGAAGC
>NW_008764650.1:0-511 GCF_000715545.1 Opisthorchis viverrini
AAACGTATTCTCCTGAAAGTAGGATGCAATTGGGGAAGGGACTTTTAACCCATCCTGGGGATGCTACCTTCCGAAGACATCAAGGATAGTTGTTGTGGCCTCTCTAAAGGAGTAATCGTTGGCGGATCAATTTTATACAGCTTGGTTTAGTTTTCTGAATGGAGAATATTTTTCCTCCCTTCCAGCGTTGGTCGCTGAGCGACAAATTTCCGCCTACCACAGTGTTTTAGGTACTGATGAAACATCGTAAACGAGAAATTCAGCTGGATTCCAGTGGAGTTCCCGCAAAACCAAATTTGCCTACAAATGAGTGTATTTCGCTAATTTCGTGCAATTTGGTTTCAATTAGAACATGAGGTTGACGGAAACTCGGAGACTGCGCCTACCAGATGAGCCCCAAGAAAGGCGAAACCGATCGTGGGCTCTCGATGGATTTTCAGCAACCTTATGAGTAGTACAGTATAAAAATATATATGCATCGAGATATCTCAAATACCGTAGCAACTGAAAC
>NW_008764651.1:0-511 GCF_000715545.1 Opisthorchis viverrini
ACCGGAAGGGTGCTACAGCTGAACGATATGGTAGACGTACAGTCCTGTTAATTTCACCTCTTCAGATTCTCGTCAGAAGCTGAACGTATTGTTTTCTCAACCGTCAGGCTCGCTAGAATGTGCCACGACTTCTTGCTTCATCCATGATTTTTCGTTCAACACATCCACACCCACCCGCAGACATTCCACAATTCAGGTGGGCTGGCAAGCCTGCTTGTCTACCTGAACTCGGAGGGACAACCATCAGCTTCACCAATCAATCGCACGGCAAACGTGACTGATGATTTCGCGCACGCGACTGTGACCGGACCAAATAAAGCCCAGCCTCAGACGGCCATTATCCCGGTGAAAGGTCTTATGGCTGACACGGAATATGTATTTGAGTGGTCTTCTGGCAATGTTTTCGGTCTCAGCGCTATGGTCCAATTTACTCTGTGGACAACACGATTAGAAAATCCACCAGCAATCAAGGTGAGTTTGTAACATTCTGGACCGGCTGTTTGGTACCTTT
>NW_008764652.1:0-511 GCF_000715545.1 Opisthorchis viverrini
TTTAGTTCCTGCCTACTTGCTTGAACAAAGAAGTTCGGTTAACCAGTGGAATATACTTGTTTGTGGCTTAGTGTGATGTTGGCTGGAACAGCACCTTCAGCTGAAGAACATCATGAACGGGAGATTCACTCGAGTCTCTACTTCGGATGACTTTGTAAATGAGTGCGGCAAAATGCGGCATTTTGCGTTTGAGGTGAAAACTCAGAGATTACGCTGAACTGATGATCTGTTTGTTGGAAAGACGAACTCGACGTTGAGTTTGTTTTTTCAGTAACCACGTGAGTAGTCTATAAGTGATCGAGTAGTCCAGAAAATTCACTGCAATTTCTCGAGCACCGTGTACACTAAAAGGTGTGACGACCTTTATGCAGCGCACAATATCCCACAATACAATAAAACCTTTTTCCAAATGACTAGTGTTCCTTTATGGTCAGTCTGGCAAGAGCAATAAAATGTTTCTCATAAAATATCATTGTCACTTCTTTTCACCAGAACAAATATCGAGTCATCT
>NW_008764653.1:0-511 GCF_000715545.1 Opisthorchis viverrini
GCTGATAAAATCACGTGCCTTCGTCCGGACTAAACAACGTATTATGGAAACTATCTGACTGTCTGGTTTTCTTGTATTTGTCACATCAGAATTTTGATCTTAGCAGTTTTTATTTTTGTCTGGCATATTCTCTGCGTTCGCAGAAACCAAAAACATTTTCATCAGTTTGTCCAGCAAAAAGCCAGATCTCTTGTTGCAGCAATATGCCCACCACAAGCTACCGAGTTTCACGACCAATTTTCACATTTATCAATGAAGCCTCAAAAATCAAAAAGTAAGCCAACACTTTGAAGCAGACCAGCCGTATATCTTTTGGAACTGTGTTTATCGCTTTCAGTTGACATCGATTTTCTGGCCAATATGTGGCACCACTATTTGTTGCTACCCAGAACTTGAGAAATACCTTGAAACTCATGTTTTGGGAACAGCATCTTTGCTGGTCTTTGATGAGATTGCGGCTGATATTTTCAACCTGCACATGGTTCGTCAGTATTCGGGGATATAGTTCCAG
>NW_008764654.1:0-511 GCF_000715545.1 Opisthorchis viverrini
AGATTCAGTTGATTTTGTGAAAGTTTTGGGCGCACACGTTTCCTAAGACGTTTTTATGAGATGCACACATCTTCCAAATTTAGGCCACCAGTCAACTTTTACAATGACGTAACCCTAGAACACTGAAATTCAGGATAGGGGACAAAAGTGCGACTCAGTCAAAACTCGATGTTCTTCTATTATAGCCAAAACGCAAATTAGGAATGAGGCTTTTGAGTTTGGGATGTTGTTGGGCGAAAAATCGCATTACGCGTCGACAACGTCATAAACCCAAGTAAGCGGCGGTTATCATGTACAAAGTTGTTCTGGAACATTTTGCGCAGACAAAATTAGAAATAATAGTTCAGCGCTAACGTTTATCAAGTGCCTGAAAGTATCGAAATCATCCTGAAACAAGAAGTTGTAATGCCTGTTTTTGTACACAAGTACGTGGGCGAAAAATGTGGCATCTTGAATTTATACCCTTGATATGGGTGTTTGAGGAAAACGAACGAAGCTGCAGTGGGACTAC
>NW_008764655.1:0-511 GCF_000715545.1 Opisthorchis viverrini
TTCTTAATGAAAAAATGTTATAGCTTTCAGGAACGAAGTTCACTCTTCTCATACATGAGGTAAAACGTGACTGTTTATGAAGCTTTTTGCTACTGCGCCGATAAATTATTGCATAAGCTTGTTTAGCGTGTTAAGATTACAGTAATTCATGCGACACACCGTTTAAAGTTAGATCAGAAGAACAGCACATGTAGCAAGGAAATACCATATTATTTTAGTTCGCTTCAACTATTGTGGACTGGAAGCAGCGTCGCTAAAAGCAGCTGTGTCAAACTGATAGTGAAGAGCGTATCCTGAAGAATATCGTTTGACACGTGAAAGGTTTTTTAGTGCTTTCAGGGTAGTAATATGGGTTTCTGGTTGTGAGGATTAGCTTCTTGATCATTGAGCTATGTAAGCATTCCGAAGGCATGACATATTAATTTACACTTGGCCGTTGTTGCTCCGCCCAATTAATAAGTGAACATGTGGTTGCTGATAGGTCACCGAAAAATTAGGTGAAATATTAATG
>NW_008764656.1:0-511 GCF_000715545.1 Opisthorchis viverrini
GTCATGCGACCTAATAATTTCCCGATTACACTTTACTCTGTCTATTACAATCTCGGTAATAACCATTGAAAATAAATAACTTGTTCCATCCATTGACCGTACACCTGAACGTCTGTGCAATCGCATTACTATCCACATGTTATATGGTGATGAGAGCCCTTCGATATGTCAGTGCAACAGCTGGGGCTCGTAGATCTTTAGGCTCATGTTTTCTCCTCTTCCACTGAAAAGAACGCTTCGGAACCAGGCACATCGCTGGGAAGTATTTTCTGTGCTCATATCATTCTTCGACTGCATGCATAATTGAGGAATACAAATTAGAATAGAATAGTGGTTCAGGTATTTCGTTGCCGGAAAAATGTATATTGACCGGGAAGAATGAAGTCGGTGTTCGAAATAAGTAACTTGCAATAAATGCGATTTCTCATAGGTCCGTCTTGGCATCCATCGGCAAAGATGCCTCGTGAGGACGATCATTAGAAACTGTCGGCCTAGTAACGGTGATCAGGTG
>NW_008764657.1:0-511 GCF_000715545.1 Opisthorchis viverrini
AATCAGTTAGGGAAAACAGCGGTGTTCTCGACAGGTGGCAAATCGGCGTGGCCCAGCCACCTTCTAATGTTTGATGCATTTTTTCATTCACCAGAAGCCCGTCTCCTGATAACTTCATCGCGAATTCGCTGTTTTCAACCGATCCCAGCTATACTTCTGTGACATCGATGTCGAAGACCTGAAAGTAGCTCAGATCCTCCGCCCGAAGTAGCCAGGTCCCGCAGGCATGCAACAATAGCCCGCACACTAGTCTGGTGCACGCGTCATTTGTGACCCAGTGAAATACCCTTCTGATGGTGCGAGTGACGCGAATGGACAAAAGCAATTCCGGCCTTCGAGATCCATGCGTTCGCTTTGTCTGTCACTCTACCGTCAGAGATAATGCAACTTTCAACTTACCTGCTGTGTTCCATAACCTCCATTTCCTCTCCTTGGATTCTCAGAGGCATGTTCAAATACTGTACGTCCTGTATAATGACTTTGCACTTTGTGAGCAGAAGCACATGCCGAA
>NW_008764658.1:0-511 GCF_000715545.1 Opisthorchis viverrini
CGGCCTACAGCCGGTCGGTCCAAGACGTGGCAACGAAGTAAGAAAGTCCTCACCAGTCGACTGAGTTGCGCTAGTGACTGCAGTCTGTCCAGACAGAAACCGCCGGAAGAAACAAACCAGTGGTTAGTGACCCTGACAGTCACTTAGCCAGTGATGGCCCCGTATCAAAGCTATCGATTAATAGCGTAGATTTCAACTCCTGCCACAATGGACAAACGGGTCCACTTATCGTCAATTCACAGATTGGGTCCGCCGCCAAATAATGACTCTTACTCCCCTCGCCTTCTCCCCAATGAACAGAGCTACAGAAGCTGAAACCACTGCATTTCAGTGAACGGCTTGTGAGCTAAATGACTGACAGGTCTGCTTAAATCGTGTAATAAATAGTGCTTCAAAACAAGTCAGCAAACGAGGTCCCGAACTCCTTGAAATAATTTGATAGGCCATAGCTGATAAGATACCTGGCGATAAAAGAAATAGGATTTCTGGCAAACGT
Source organism: Opisthorchis viverrini (assembly GCF_000715545.1). Lineage (NCBI taxonomy): Eukaryota > Metazoa > Platyhelminthes > Trematoda > Opisthorchiida > Opisthorchiidae > Opisthorchis > Opisthorchis viverrini. Next base: position 497 of record NW_008764658.1, read on the forward strand.
AGAATGACGATTATG
>NW_008764659.1:0-511 GCF_000715545.1 Opisthorchis viverrini
GGGCAATCTTGATGGTTAGTAAATTTTCAGTCAGTGGCTTTTTCATTCAAACTGCGACTCACGTCGAGCGACAATAACTTGGGGAATTTAAAGCAAACTCGCCGCTGCTTTGCTCGCTTGTCATGAATTAGCGTTCCAGTTTGCAGCAAGGAAACGCAATTTCAGCAACGATTAACTCATTAAAACGAATGGACGGCAATGCCCCGATTGTGCATGTAGAATTTCAGTGGCGAAATCCTCCCGGTTAGGCGCAAGCACCTACCTATTCCTATATTCAACGAACCGGTCAGGCCGTCTACTTCATATCACGCCAGTTGCGCAAGGGACTTACGACAGTTGCGTTTCGTCCATTTTATTCACACAAAGGGGGACTTGGGACATGGTGCTATTTTACGATACCGGAGGACTACGCCCACCTGGATAGATAGACCCAAGTGACTAGTGTCTGGTGATTATTAGCTTCTCGGAAATAATAACATACACAAAATACACGGTATAAACATATTCACAT
>NW_008764660.1:0-511 GCF_000715545.1 Opisthorchis viverrini
TTTTTTTTGGGGGGGGGAGGGTTTCAGTGAGCGCAGTGCCAAGAGCACTGTGACCCTACAAGACCCACAACTGTTCGTGTTACCTTTCGTGAAGCCCTAAACATCCCGCCCCTGACATCGCTCTCGGAGAAACCAAGTATTTGGCCTCAGCTCCACGAATGTATAGTAGGCCACTGATATTCGCGTGTTTTACGGCACTGTCTTTAGTGATCACAGCTTTACCATATTAATACAAACACCAGATACTCCATATATTACGCATCTAGGCAAATCAATTTTAAGAACAGGACTCAAACATCTGCGCCAGCTTACCTTTAAAGGCTTCTCGTCTGACGATACTCAAATTAATGCAACGATTTTTCCGTCTTGATCATAGTTGTATTGTTGTATCGTGCGGTAGCCGATCTATTGAGTTACGCCTGCGCTGAGCCTGTCAGACTTCGCGATAGGGAGAAGACAGAGAGCTGGAGACACGACTGTAACGCCAGGACAAAACATACAGAGCGTCTGC
>NW_008764661.1:0-511 GCF_000715545.1 Opisthorchis viverrini
AATACATGGAGAATAAATTGACAAGGCCTGATTCAGTTAACTATAGGTCGCCCATTGTATTTGTCTGGCCGGCAAAGCAAGTGTGCTCTCATCAGGTAAATACTGCACGAAAGCGAAACATGAAGACATACCAACAATAGGGATAAGAAGTGCAGGTAAAAAAAAACAGACATTCTTTGCGTTTAAAAAAAGTACCCAAAATTGGGATTCCTTCGCATTTGGAGAAAAGACTTTTCACGAAAAACAAAAAACGAACCACGAGAAAATTACTCGGAATATGTGGAAAGAGGAGACGTAAAAGTTTTTCTGTTAATATAGGTGCACCTTGCGACTTGTTTCTCAGACGGATAAATTCGTTAACACACTCCCAAACGTAGAGTATTTAGTTACCGCAGGAAAATCGCCCACAGTCCGGTTTTGAAAGACAAGGTGGATTTCATCAGTCGTGATGAAGATACCGGTGACCCCACAGCCAATATAATCACTGAAGCTGTCCGAAGTGTCGGTCAAA